>NW_027623690.1:0-9486 GCF_034508935.2 Berghia stephanieae
CTCGGCGCAACAAAACCTGTTGGCGAATTGCGCTCAACAGAAGCCTATTGAGGGAGAAATAAAATTAAAATGCAGTTGGCGAATGAAGAATCGCGCTTCGGAGAAGCCTTTTGGGGGACAAAAAAAAAAAAAAAAACAACAAAAAAACAACAAAACCTGTTGGCGAATTGCGCTCAACAGAAGCTATTGAGGGAAAATAAAATTAAAATGCAGTGGGCGAATGAAGAATCGCGCTTGCGAGAGAAGCCTTTTGGGGGACAAAAAAAAAAAAAAACAAAAAAAACAACAAAACCTGTTGGCAGCAGCTTCTTATGGTTCACACTATTATGTTATGACGATCGACCCAATCAGCAAAGTCCGGTCCGCATTCGTGCACCGTCGCGAACCCGCCTGGTAGCATCGTCACAACACACCTTTCGACTAGATGCTCTGCCGTTTCGGGTTCTTGTCCACAGCGTGGACATAAAGGACAGGAAGTTAGACCCCACTGATGTAACGCACCGGCCGTTAGGCAGCTCCTCGACCGAAGCCGATTCGCAGCTACCCAGTGTCTCCTCTTACTGGTATCAAAGCCTGGCAACTTCTCACCAAGCTTAGAGGAGTGTAGGTCCCCGCCCCCACGAGGGATTGAATTCGTCCAAACCGACTTCCATCTCGTATGTGCAGCTCTGTCCGTAGTCAGGGATTCTGCGTACAAGGGTTGCCGGGACTTATTTCGGCTCGAAACGGGGGCACCGTTCATTATGCGCATGAGAGGGGTATCCCCATTCCCTCTCTCTTTGATCTTACTCAGCCAGTTTCCCGTAATGGTCTCTCTCCGGACATCGGGGGCTGGATCGCTGCCATTACCGGGCCCCATTCTCTAGGGTTGTTGCTAGCGTTCCCGACACTATGTGCATCGACTTGCGAAGTTTTACATCCACCTTCTCAACGTTTCTGCTTCTACCCCACACTGGAGCGCAATACTCCGCGGTGGAATAGCATAGTGCCAGGGCGGATGTTCTCAGGAGCGCTTGGCTAGCGCCCCAAGTCGATCCCGCCAGCTTCCTCAGAAGACTATTCCGCTTCTCTATCTTCCCGGGCAACCCCTTCGAGATGAGCCCGATAGGTAAGGCTGCGATCCAACGTCACCCCTAAATATTTTGGACGCGGCTCATATGGGAGTGGCTGGTCCCCGACTAGGACATTCAGTTTACGGGTGTGCCAACCACTGCATAAGTGAAATGCAGTGGCCACGGTTTTTGAAGTGTTCATCTTCAGGTACCACTTGTCAAAGTAGGATTTGAGTCTGGTGACGTCCTCGCTGAGTACGCTCTCGAGACGGGTCCACACTTTACTCTGAGTAACGAGTGCCCAGTCGTCTGCGTATCCCAGCCTCAGGGAGGAAGTGTTCGGCATATCGCTAATGTAAACGTTAAACAACATTGGCGCAAGTACCGACCCCTGAGGGACCCCATTCTTCAATTTCCTTACTTTGCTCGTGACGTCTCCCAGCGCGACGTGGAATTGCCTTTCCCCTAAGATCGAAGAGAACAACTTCAAGGTCTTTTTGCACCTTATGATTTTTGCAAGTTTGAGCATTAACCCATCGCACCAGACCGTATCGTACGCCGCTGATAGGTCTATAAACACAGCACCTGTTTGCTGTTTTCTCTCGAACCCGTGCTCAATATGCTCTGTAAGGGCAATGACCTGCTCCGTGGTGCACCTCCCTTCCCTGAAGCCTGCCTGCTCTGGTGGCAGGGCAGCGTCTAGGACCGGCCCCCATCGGTTTAATAGAACACGCTCCAACAATTTGTAAAGACAGCTCAGCAGCGATATGGGTCTGTAACTGTCTGCCTCCTTCGCCGGCTTCCCTGGCTTCAGGATGGCAACTATCTTCGCGTGCTTCCACACTTGTGGAAGCTTTCCTTTTGCAAGGACGTCCGACATTGCCTCTGCTAGCCAGGCCCGTGCCCTGGGGCCCAGATGCGTCACCATATCGGGATATACACCATCTATCCCTGCTGCTTTGCCGTTCTTTACTTCGCTAATGGCTGCACCCACTTCTCGGGACTGAACGGGGCCGTCCAGTCCGACTCCTCCGCAGGTAGCGAGTCCAAAATCGTTCGGTACGCCTTGCGGACACCGCGCTCAAAAGCCTGATTAGGGACCCGCTTACTACGGTTCTTAATATTCTTGGCAATTGTGTCTGCCTCGCATTCCGGTGCAGCCTTCGCGAAATTCCGATCTGGGTCCAATTTCTTTATCAAACGCCAAGCGTGGCGGCTGGAGTGTGTAAAGTCGAGACTTTCCACGGTCTCCTGCCACCGTTGCTTCCTTCCCTCTGCCAGAGACTGAAGTAGTCTATCGGCTGTGTCCTGAGACTGGGTCTGCTGGTACTCTCGGTACAGCTCTTCCGACTCTGCTGTCCAGCAAGGGGTGTAGAATTTCCGCTTGCCCCGTGGAATAGAGCGTTGAGCGCTCTTAACCAGTAGCCTACTAAATCTGGTTATATTCTTGGACTTGGGAGGAATGGCAGGGCAGACCTGCTCGATATAGGAACTGAATTCCTCCCAGTCAGCCTTCCTGAAATTCCATCTGCAAAGTGGGAGAGACTGCACCCTCGGTATTGTCACCCCAGCTGTGACAAGAACCGGCCTGTGCTGGCTATGCGGAAAGTCCCCGAGGACTGTCCGCTTCACCTGCAGCGGTTCACCGTTCGCGCTTTTCGTTACGAGGGTGAGGTCTGGAGTGTACTCCTTCTTATGGCGGGTACCCCGGAAGGTACCCTTGGCTGTAGGATCGTACACTAGGTGTAGATCATTACAGTCCATCCATGAGCGGAGTTGTCTTCCTGCCTCGTTGCAGTCTCGGTAGCCCCATTCGTGATGGTGGCTATTAAAGTCTCCCAGACAGATGGAAGGATGGCTGACCACCGGTACCGGTGGTGTAGTCCAAGTCGCTCTAGGTGGTTTGTAAATATTATGCAAACACAGTCCACCTACTTCCACGGAAATTCGGTTCACCCCATTGCTGTCCGTTACGCTCTCAATGACCCTTACCTTCGATGGCTCTTTAGCGTAAACGCTAACCCCTCCTTTGAGCCTCGAAGTGTCCTCGCGTTGGACCACCGTATAGCCTGGGATCTGGAATCGGGAAGATTGCGCGCCTGAATAAAGGTGGGTCTCCTGTAAAAGGAGGATATCAACGCAATGAACGGCCAATAGCTTTGATAAAAGCTCATTTTTTGCCATACTCTGGCTCTCGACGTTCAGGGACAATATACGCGTCAGTTCGCCATCCCCGCCGTCGCATTTTCCAATCGGCAGGCCGCGAATCGATTGATGCATGGGACGTTCGCTTTTTTCTCGGACGTGCCGACGACCCGGGCGACACGAACGCGGTATTATTTGGCTAGGCGGCAGACCGCTTCGCCATTGACGGGACTGTTTGGGACTCGACATAAGGACAATAGTGTGGCGCCCGGGATAGGGCTGCTATTCGGGCACCGGGTTTGGATCAAATTTAGTCACACACCGGGGCGAGCAGCTCATGTGGCTCGTTGGCTCGATACCCGGGATGGTCTCGTGACGGTCGACCGGGATTTACACCTTTGCCCTCCCGTGTGCCTCAAGCCCCCTCACCAACTGCAAGGTAAAGATCCACGAGGGGGACCTGTTGGCGAATTGCGCTCAACAGAAGCATATGGAGGGACAAATAAAATTAAAATGCAGTGGGGGAAGGAGGGGGCCGGCTTCGCAGAAGCCTTTTGGGGACAAAAAAAAAAAAACAAAAAAAAAAACAACAAAACCTGTTGGCGAATTGCGCTCAACAGAAGCCTATTGAGGGAGAAATAAAATTAAAATGCAGTTGGCGAATGAAGAATAGCGCTTCGCAGAAGCCTTTTGGGGGACAAAAAAAAAAAAAACAACAAAAAACAACAAAACCTGTTGGCGAATTGCGCTCAACAGAAGCCTATTGAGGGACAAATAAAATTAAAATGCAGTTGGCGAATGAAGAATCACGGTTCGCAGAAGCCTTTT
This sequence comes from Berghia stephanieae, assembly GCF_034508935.2. Classification (NCBI taxonomy): domain Eukaryota; kingdom Metazoa; phylum Mollusca; class Gastropoda; order Nudibranchia; family Aeolidiidae; genus Berghia; species Berghia stephanieae. The sequence continues at coordinate 4,026 of NW_027623690.1, forward strand.
GGGGACAAAAAAAAAACCCCAAAAAAGCAACAAAACCTGTTGGCGAATTGCGCTCAACAGAAGCCTATTGAGGGACAAATAAAATTAAAATGCAGTTGGCGAATGAAGAATAGCGCTTCGCAGAAGCCTTTTGGGGGACAAAAAAAAACCAAAAAAAAAACAACAAAACCTGTTGGCGAATTGCGCTCAACAGAAGCCTATTGAGGGACAAATAAAATTAAAATTCAGTTGGCGAATGAAGAATCGCGCTTCGCAGAAGCCTTTTGGGGGACAAAAAAACAAAACAAAAAAGCAACAAAACCTGTTGGCGAATTGCGCTCAACAGAAGCCTATTGAGGGAGAAATAAAATTAAAATGCAGTTGGCGAATGAAGAATAGCGCTCAACAGAAGCCTATTGAGGGAGAAAAAGAAATGCGCGGAATGCCGATAGATGCGCAGCGAGCGAATGTTAGAAAATGCACTTGGCGAACTACAGATGCCTGTTAGGGGACAAAAAAAAAAAAAGAGAAAAAAGTGCCTCTGGACGGAGGAGAAAAAACCAAAAAAAAAAAACCAAAAAAACAACAAAACCTGTTGGCGAATTGCGCTCAACAGAAGCCTATTGAGGGAGAAATAAAATTAAAATGCAGTTGGCGAATGAAGAATAGCGCTCAACAGAAGCCTATTGAGGAGAAAAAGAAATGCGCGGAATGCCGATAGATGCGCAGCGAGCGAATGTTAGAAAATGCACTTGGCGAACTACAGATGCCTGTTAGGGGACAAAAAAAAAAAGAGAAAAAAGTGCCTCTGGACGGAGGAGAAAAAACAAAAAAAAAAAACCAAAAAAACAACAAAACCTGTTGGCGAATTGCGCTCAACAGAAGCCTATTGAGGGAGAAAAAGAAATGCGCGGAATGCCGATAGATGCGCAGCGAGCGAATGTTAGAAAATGCACTTGGCGAACTACAGATGCCTGTTAGGGACAAAAAAAAAAGAGAAAAAAGTGCCTCTGGACGGAGGAAAAAAAAAAAATATATATATAAAAAAACAACAAAACCTGTTGGCGAATGCGCTCAACAGAAGCCTATTGAGGGAGAAAAAGAATGCGCGGAATGCCGATAGATGCGCAGCGAGCGAATGTTAGAAAATGCACTTGGCGAACTACAGATGCCTGTTAGGGGACAAAAAAAAAAGAGAAAAAAGTGCCTCTGGACGGAGGAGAAAAAAAAAATATATATATATATATTAGTTATATACACTGTCCACCCACCGCGCACCGCGCGCCGACAAGCCATGGCAGGTGGAGAGGTGGCCGAGACAAACCCTGCTGGATGGGGGATAATCTCAGCGTCCGAGGATCTCAGCTCGATAAGGTCTGATTTCACCAAGCCCGTTCCCTGGGCTGTTTTCTTCGACGGAACTATAGGTCACAACTAGTCCCGCCGTTCTTCACTCGACCGATCGTTCTCGCCATCTTTCCCGGGGTCTCTTGGTTACCTCTTCGGTACCGTTAGGTGCGCGCGATTCTCCGACTTCCGTCGCCTGCCTGCCTCGGGTATTCAACCATCCTTTGTCACCAGCTCGGGGTCTGTGGGGGGAGGCGCTACCGTTAGGTCCCGAGATGGTTCACGACAGAATCTCATTTCTCTCTCCCCCTTCCTTCCTTCCAACCGTTCTCTCCAACTGTTTTGCCTGTGAATGGGAGGCGCTAGAACACCTCTGTTACCTCCCGACATTGTCACCCGCCCGATGAGTGACCCTTTTGGTTACCGTTTCGTGGGCACGCTTGTCCGACTTCGGGCACCTGCCTGCATCAGGTATTCTTTGTCACCAGCTCTAAGTCTGAACCCCGTACGCCTCCTACCTTCTAGAAGACGCCGAGTATATGTTCACGACAGAATCTCATTTCTCTCTACCCCTTCCTTCCTTCCAACCGTTCTCACCAACTGTTTTGCCTGTGAATGGGAGGCGCTAGAACACCTCTGTTACCTCCCGACATTGTCACCCGCCCGATGAGTGACCCTTTTGGTTACCGTTTCGTGGGCACGCTTGTCCGACTTCGGGCACCTGCCTGCATCAGGTATTCTTTGTCACCAGCTCTAAGTCTGAACCCCGTACGCCTCCTACCTTCTAGAAGACGCCGAGTATATGTTCACGACAGAATCTCATTTCTCTCTCCCCCTTCCTTCCTTCCAACCGTTCTCTCCAACTGTTTCGCCTGTGAATGGGAGGCGCTAGAACACCTCTGTTACCTCCCGACATTGTCACCCGCCCGATGAGTGACCTTTTTGGTTACCGTTTCGTGGGCACGCTTGTCCGACTTCGGGCACCTGCCTGCATCAGGTATTCTTTGTCACCGGCTCTAAGTCTGAACCCCGTACGCCTCCTACCTTCTAGAAGACGCCGAGTATATGTTCACGACAGAATCTCATTTCTCTCTACCCCTTCCTTCCTTCCAACCGTTCTCTCCAACTGTTTCGCCTGTGAGGGGAGGCGCTAGAACACTACTGGTACCTCCCGACATTGCCACCCGCCCGCTGAGTGACCCGTTCCGAGCTGAGATGGCCCTTGTCCAACCTTACTCGCTACTTTGGTAACCGTCCCGCATGAAGTCTCCCAGCAGTAGCCGCTAGATATCGCACTACAATGTTATCACGACCAATCAAGGCAACCCAATTGACTAAAAACGATCTGATGGGCTTTCAGCGATTTGTCAAGTCTCGTCGTGTCTACCAAACTGCAACGGGCCAGCCCATAGCCCGACAAACCCTGATGTCAGGAGAGCGTGAAACGGGGTTAGGGTCTTCGCCCGCGAATGACACTGCCCTCGCAAAATCAATCGTATTGTCCAACTAGCTCAGGCGCTGGAAGATGTCCAGCGGAGTAGGGAGCTAGAAGGTGCCTAGCTCATTAGGGGAAGCCAGAAGTTGGCTAGCCAAGTCGAGAGGTTGGGTGCTAGAAGGTGCCTAGCAAAGACATTGTTTCAGACGTACGATTGATTTTGCGCGACATCCGTCACCCCCAGTTGAAGAACGAAACTCCGCAACATGATATCCAGCCATTAGAATTCACCGGACGACGGGCAGATCGTTGCAGAGTGATATCGTTGGTCGCTGTCATGGTCACCGCACATGCAACTGCCCACTATCGGCTTTATTTCGCTCGGTTGCGTGTCCCTGTGTAAGCCCACGCCTCGATAGATCGCGTGTACATAGTAGCGTGATACCATTTAGAAGCTGCCTGCATCATAAAGGACGGGAAACGACATACGATATATATCTCAAGCCAAAGTCATAGCATTTCCTCGCAGCAGAAGAACGGCCCGACCATCTCAAACTCTTCCCTCTTGGCACCATTCGTTAGGCATCCCCTCACCGTATCAACCTCACTCGGTCTGTCTGTCAATCATCCACCTCATTAGCCTCCCCGCCTTTCAGCCAAATCGCATTCCGTCAATTCCGTATAGCCGACCAAACAGCCCGAAATCTCCTCCCATCGCTCGCGAATCTACAATAGCGCTGCCGGCTGGCGCCGCTATCCGCAGATTTCGCGCAGACTAGGATGTCATAGGGCAATCGTCCGTACCTGATAAGCTTCCCTCACTTCACTATAAGGTTTCGGCCTTTTAGCATGTGCGTGCTTAGTTTTCAACATCAGCACGGCACGCGTTTGGGCTAGCAACAGTCCCCGTCAAAGAGTTTCTCACCGCCTGCCTTCGTACTCTCACGGGTCCCATCAAAGCCACCAACTGACTCACTGCTACCGACGTACACAACGACTCGGGACACTTTCAGCCAAATCGCATTCCGTCAATTCCGTATAGCCGACCAAACAGCCCGAAATCTCCTCCCATCGCTCGCGAATCTACAATAGCGCTGCCGGCTGGCGCCGCTATCCGCAGATTTCGCGCAGACTAGGATGTCATAGGGGCAATCGTCCGTACCTGATAAGCTTCCCTCACTTCACTATAAGGTTTCGGCCTTTTAGCATGTGCGTGCTTAGTTTTCAACATCAGCACGGCACGCGTTTGGGCTAGCAACAGTCCCCGTCAAAGAGTTTCTCACCGCCTGCCTTCGTACTCTCACGGGGTCCCATCAAAGCCACCAACTGACTCACTGCTACCGACGTACACAACGACTCGGGACACTTTCAGCCAAATCGCATTCCGTCAATTCCGTATAGCCGACCAAACAGCCCGAAATCTCCTCCCATCGCTCGCGAATCTACAATAGCGCTGCCGGCTAGCGCCGCTATCCGCAGATTTCGCGCAGACTAGGATGTCATAGGGGCAATCGTCCGTACCTGATAAGCTTCCCTCACTTCACTATAAGGTTTCGGCCTTTTAGCATGTGCGTGCTTAGTTTTCAACATCAGCACGGCACGCGTTTGGGCTAGCAACAGTCCCCGTCAAAGAGTTTCTCACCGCCTGCCTTCGTACTCTCACGGGGTCCCATCAAAGCCACCAACTGACTCACTGCTACCGACGTACACAACGACTCGGGACACTTTCAGCCAAATCGCATTCCGTCAATTCCGTATAGCCGACCAAACAGCCCGAAATCTCCTCCCATCGCTCGCGAATCTACAATAGCGCTGCCGGCTAGCGCCGCTATCCGCAGATTTCGCGCAGACTAGGATGTCATAGGGGCAATCGTCCGTACCTGATAAGCTTCCCTCACTTCACTATAAGGTTTCGGCCTTTTAGCATGTGCGTGCTTAGTTTTCAACATCAGCACGGCACGCGTTTGGGCTAGCAACAGTCCCCGTCAAAGAGTTTCTCACCGCCTGCCTTCGTACTCTCACGGGGTCCCATCAAAGCCACCAACTGACTCACTGCTACCGACGTACACAAGACTCGGGACACTTTCAGCCAAATCGCATTCCGTCAATTCCGTATAGCCGACCAAACAGCCCGAAATCTCCTCCCATCGCTCGCGAATCTACAATAGCGCTGCCGGCTAGCGCCGCTATCCGCAGATTTCGCGCAGACTAGGATGTCATAGGGGCAATCGTCCGTACCTGATAAGCTTCTCTCCTCATCCTCTGCAACTGGTGATTCGTCAATTCGATAAGGTTTCGGCCTTTTAGCATGTGCGTGCTTAGTTTTCAACATCAGCACGGCACGCGTTTGGGCTAGCAACAGTCCCCGTCAAAGAGTTTCTCACCGCCTGCCTTCGTACTCTCACGGGGTCCCATCAAAGCCACCAACTGACTCACTGCTACCGACGTACACAACGACTCGGGACACTTTCAGCCAAATCGCATTCCGTCAATTCCGTATAGCCGACCAAACAGCCCGAAATCTCCTCCCATCGCTCGCGAATCTACAATAGCGCTGCCGGCTAGCGCCGCTATCCGCAGATTTCGCGCAGATAGGATGTCATAGGGGCAATCGTCCGTACCTGATAAGCTTCCCTCACTTCACTATAAGGTTTCGGCCTTTTAGCATGTGCGTGCTTAGTTTTCAACATCAGCACGGCA
>NW_027623691.1:0-7500 GCF_034508935.2 Berghia stephanieae
ACTACACTACTACTACTTTTCTACAAATAACTACTAAATACTCACTACTACTCACTACTATACTTTACTACACTAAAACTACTACAACTACTTTACAACTACTTACTATACTACTACTATAAATACTACATACTAACTACTCCTACTTTAAAACTACTACTACTTTCAACACATATCTCTACTCACCAACCTACTACTACTACTACTCAACTACTATACTACTACTACTAAATAAATACTACTACTCACTACAACTACTACTACTACCATACTAATACTTACTACTATCTAACTACTACACCACACTTACCCAAATATACTACTTCACTACTACTACTACTACTACAAATACTACCTACTACTACTACACCTACACTACACAACTACTACTACTACTACTAAATACTACTACTACTACTACTACAACTACTACATTAAAAACTACTACTAAATACTACTATATACATACTACTACTAACTAACACTACTACTACTACTACTACAAACTACTACTACAATAACTAAATATACTACTACTACTACTACACTACTACACTACTACTACTACACTACTACTACTATACTACTACCTACTACTACTACTACTACTAACTACTATACACTACTCACTACTACTACTTACTACACATACTACACTACTACTACTACTACTAACTCAACCTACTCACACACTACTACTACTCTACTACTACTACTTACTACTACTACTACTACTATACTACTACTACTACTACAACTACTACTACTACTAACACTATACTACTACCACTACTACTACTACTAACTACTACTACTACTACTACTACTATACTACTACTACTACTACACTACTAACTACTTACTACTGACTACAACTACTACTAACTACTACTTACACTACTACTACTACTACTACACTACTACTACTACTACTACTACTACTAACACTACTACTACTACTACTACTACCTACTACTAACTACACTACTACTTACTACTACTATACTACACTACTACTACTACTACACACAATCCTATACTACTACTACTAACTACTTAACTACTACTACTACTACTACTACTACTACTAACTACTACTACTTACTACTACTAACTACTACTACTACTACACTACTACTACTACTTTCTACTACAAATACAAAACTACTACTAATATATTTTCTACTACTACTACTAATTTTACTACTACTACTACTTACTACTACTACAAATACTACTACTACTAAACTACTAACTACTACTACTACTACAAAATCTACTCTATAAATACTACTACAAAAATAAACAACAACTACACTTACTACCTACTACAACTACTAACTCTACTTTTTAACAACTACCTAACAACTACTATACTCTCACAAACATACTAAAATACCTTTAAATTACTAGACAGTAGGCTATAGCTATGCAAGTGTGGAATTTAATCAACTACCCTTCATTATTTTCCAGACATCTCGTATATTATGTTAATCACAAGTACCGATTGACCGCATTGAAATCACATTGCAATCACAAAACACTTTACGACAGATACGTGCTACCATTACATCGACCGTAATCAGACGGTCCCAGGTTCGATCCCTAGTACAGGTAGAGCAATTTTTTTAAAAATTGTGATTTTTTTTTTCAGGAATTTTTTTTTCTTGCTTTGTCTGGCACCATTGATACCCACTTGTTTGGATCTTTATCTTACACATCCGCCTGCTATGCTCCTTAATTTCTTAATCTATCAACTCTGCACTGTCAATCCTGTCAATTCCTTAAAATTGAAATTAAACTTTTATATAGCGCAGTATCAATATAAGTCACTATAATTAACTTGACAAATTATAGTTACCTTAGCAGTATTAAACATGCCTTCAGAACCTTGAATATGTTTTATGGCACAAAGTTTTCTTTTTTTTTGTACACATTGTATTAAAAAAAAAAAAGAAAAAAGAAAAAAAAGATTGATTGCCGAACTAGAAACAGACCTGCCTGCGACCACGAAAAAAATGTAAAAATACGAATTTTTTGGCTTCAACCGCTGACATAAATAGACATGTTTGATTCAATTTTTTTTTTCCTTGTCTTTTCATTGGGTATTGTTTTGTTTGTTTTGATTTCTTGTTTTGTTTTTTTCTTCGGGTTATATTTTTAAATAAATCAAAATAAAGAAAACTTGTGCGGCTATGTGGTCTAGGTCCTGGTTCGAGCCCACGCTCGGCGCATAGTTGAGTCCTGGGTAAAGGCTCTTTACTCACATTCTCTCACCGCACTCAGGTGTAAAATGAGTACCTGCCGTTAACAGCGTTTCTTTGTCCGAAAAATTGTAATATCGCCTAACAGGCGTCATGTCCCGTCCTACATGTTAAATGTTGCTGTTGACCAGGGACCCTTGTAAAGCGCTTTGAGCACATTTAGTGGATATTGCTCTATATAAAGCTCATTTTATTATTTTTTAAATAAAGAAAAGATGTTTTGTCAGTTAGCGGTGTGAATGTTCTAGTGTGGACACCTCGGTGTCTGTGTCATGTGTAACGAGTTAGTCAATGTGTCATGAACCATAATCTGACCAGGCAAATCAGTTCTGTTATCAGGATGAATATTATTAGTAGTAATGGCAGGGCGGTGAGATGGGTAGGTAGCCTGTGACGCTTGTAGACCATGATTACCGACGTGGAAATGATGAATGTGATGATGAAGGAGGAGGTGATGGTGGTGGTGGTGAGGATGACGGCGAGGTGGTTGATGTGGGATGAGATAATGGATGATTGTGGTGAAGATGAGATGGATGAAAAGAGGATGATGATGATGGGAGAATTGAAGATGATTATGTTTACTATATTGATGAGAATAGAGTAGGACAGACGAAACGGATGAGAAAGAGAGGAGGAGAGGAGCGGAAGAAGAAGAGCGGAGACAAATTGCTAAAAGTCCTACACCATAAAGTAACTTAATATTAACTTTATCATGTACATCAAACATAAAATGCGCTCAAAAAGAAGAAGAAGAAGAAGAAGTAGAAGAAGAAGAAGAAGAAGAAGAAGAAGAAGAAGAAGAAGAAGAAGAAGAAGAAGAAGAAGAAGAAGAAGAAAGAAGAAGAAGAAGAAGAAGAAGAAGAAAAGAAGAAGAAGAAGAAGAAGAAAAGAAGAAGAAAGAAGAAGAAGAAGAAGAAGAAGAAGAAAAGAAGAAGAAGAAGAAGAAGAAGAAGAAGAAGAAGAAGAAGAAGAAGAAGAAGAAGAAGAAAAGAAGAAGAAGAAGAAGAAGAAGAAGAAGAAGAAGAAGAAGAAGAAGAAGAAGAAGAAGAAGAGAAGAAGAAGAAGAAGAAGAAGAAGACAGAAGAAAAGAAGAAGAAGAAGAAAAGAAGAGAAGAAGAAGAAGAAGAAGAAGAAGAAGAAGAAAAGAAGAAGAAGAAGAAGAAGAAAGGAAGAAGAAAAGAAGAAGAAGAAGAAGAAGAAGAAGAAGAAGAAAAGAAGAAGAAGAAGAAGAAGAAGAAGAAGAAGAAGAAGAGAAGAAGAAGAAGAAGAAGAAGAAGAAGAAAGAAGAAGAAAAGAAGAAGAAGAAGAAAAGAAGAAGAAAGAAGAAGAAGAAGAAGAAGAAGAAGAAGAAGAAGAAGAAGAAGAAGAAGAAGAAGAAGAAGAAGAAAGAAAAGAAAGAAGAAGAAGAAGAAGAAGAAAAGAAGAAAGAAGAAGAAGAAGAAAAGAAGAAGAAGAAGAAGAAGAAGAAGAGAAAGAAGAAGAAGAAGAAGAAGAAGAAAGAAGAAGAAGAAGAAGAAGAAGAAGAAGAAGAAAGACATTCAGTCTCATCGATATCGGTTTAACAGGATCGGAAAGGTTTTGTGTACTCTTCTTGTTTGGTTTCCACATCCCATGGTTATCACCATGGTCAAACCAGTCATTACCAATAACTCGACAGACGTATAATACACTAATTATGCTTACATACATATTTCCTTTATGTACAGTGTAGGGTATAATTTGGGGACTAACATTGTAACAATAATATCAATGATGACAATGATATGATGATGATGATGATGATGAATAATAAAAAATAAATAATAATAGTAATAAGATAATAAATAATTATAATAATAATAATAATAATAATAATAATATATAATAATAATAATATAATAATAATAATAATACATATAAATAATGAATACTATATGATATAATAATAAATAATATGATGATGATTAATAAATAATAATTAATAATAACAATACCATATAATAATAATAATAATAATAATAATAATAATAATAATAATAATATACTATTAAAGATAATAGTAGTAATAATATAATGATGATGATAATAATATAATAATAATAATAAAATAATAATAATAATAATATAATAATAATAATATAATAATAATAATATAATAATAATAATAATAAATAATAATAATAATAATAATAATAATAATAATAATAATAATAATAATAATAATAATAAAAGCAATTAATGGTATTAAAGTTGTTAAAAAAATAAAAGTCAATATGATTGACAATGAAAAGAATGTAAAATAATTATAATAATACCGATAACAACAGTGATAGTAATAATAAATAATTCAAATTTTCATTAGCGCCCATAATACATTTATTAAAACCTAGCTATTGCATCCCGTGGACAAACAAAGAAAGCAATGCAAACATCATGAAAACACTAGGACTAAAAAAGTCCCTGCTAATGAGTAAGATAAAAAAAAGCTGAAACTCAATTACTTTGGGCACCTGAAAAAGACACGACACACTAGAGAGCGATGTACTGGAGGGCACGGCGGAGGGCAAAAGAGGCAGAGGAAGACCACAAAGAAGATGGCAACAGGATATACAGGAATGGCTCAACAACGGCGTGACGGAATGTGGCAGATGGGCACAAGACAGAGACTTCTTCCGAAGAACTGTGTGGGAGGCTACGTCCAAGTACGTCCACAGAGAGAGAGAGAGAGAGAGGAGAGAGAGAGAGAGAGAGAGAGAGAGAGAGAGAGAGAGCTATTGCACTTTAAGCCTCCAATTAAAACAACAAAAGACGCCGTCTATATCAAGAACTCATCTTTGATTCGTGTAATATTTTTGTTTTACCTTTAGCAGCTTAAATCAACGTTACCTAATTACAGTCTGATAGACTAAATTTGAATGGGATCATTGTTGTGCTCTGAAATAAAAAAGTAAAGGTATTGTCCATTATTTACAATGTTAAGCCCGTGATTGCTTTCTGTTGTCAGAACTATAGCATATACCGCTAATTTTATACATAATTTATCTACTGCCATAAGACATGAATTTGTTTCGGGCAATATCCACTAAACGTGCCAAAGCTCTTTACAATGTGTTCCTGACCAACGGTAACACTTACCATGACGCCTGTTAGGCGATAGTACATTTTATTTCGGAAGGAGACAACGCTGTTAACGGCCAGGTACTCATTTTATACCTGAATACGGTGAGAACATGTGAGTAAAGAGTTCAACTATGAGCCGAGCGAGGCTCGAACCCAGGACCTTCCGATACGTAGTGAGTGTCGTACCACAAGACCACATAGCCGCACATAATATCCATTATTTACTTACCGCCATAATGAGGAGTTGTGTCGGAATGATTGAGAAGCAACGTTTTATTTTGTAGTTGAGTTTAATTATTTTTAAAAAATTGAGGATAATTACAATATTTGTTTATTTTAAATTAGATTGCGTGTGTATATTTCAGTATTTATTTGTTTTTGTGTTGTGTGAATATGCGTGTGGATGTGTGTGTGTGGGGGGGGGGGTGTTTGTTTGTGTGTGTTTATCTATTTAGATCTTCAAACTGTGTAATGGGTGAGTGTAATGAAGAACGGTTTTATATAATATTAAGACCCCGTGAGTAAATGTGTTTGTGTCGTAAGAGGTACTCACTTTAATGCAATCTCTGCGACAGTATTTATTTGTTTTGTATTGTGATGTGTGTGTGTGGTGTATGTGTATGTATGGGTGTGTGTCTGTTTGTTGTGTGTGTTGGTGTGTGTTTATCTATTTACATCTTAAACTGTGTAATGGGTGAGTGTAATAAAGAACTGTTTTAATATATTATGTAGACCCCGTGAGTAAATTAAATGTGTTTGTGTCGTAAGGAGTACTCACTTTAACACAATCTACTGCGACAGGACAGCAAAAGATGATAATATGACTTCGACGTAGATTTCGTTCCGATCAGATGACGGCGACGGTGCGCGTGTGCCTTGCGTGTGCGTGCGTGTTGGTGAGTGTGCGTGTGTTGTTGCTGTGCTCACGCTCTACAGCACTGTCTCCTTCCACGCTTCTGGTGTGGAACTGTATGACCTATAGAAAGAGAAGAAGAAGAAGAAAAAAAGGAGTGGAAAAAGAAGGGGCAAAAAATTGGAGAGAAAGAGAGAAGAAGAAGTAGAAGAGAGAAGAGAGTAGAAATAGTTAAGAGAGATAGAAGAGAGAGATAGAGAGTGAGAGGAGGAGAGAAGGGAGAGAAACAAGATTGGTTAAAGAATGTTATTATATGTTATAAGAAGTATTGATAAACTACTGGCGTGTCAACTGATTCTGTGGTAAATGTTCAAGTGTTATTTTGTTTTGATTTAATAAAGTGTTCAACTCTATACCAAGTGTGCTACACATAAATAACTCAGTGTGGATGTGTTATGTTTAGAAAGTGATATATATTATCGATGTGTTCATTAATTAATCAATGTTGTTATAAGATTAGTGTGTAATTTTCGTGTTGCTATACAATGATGATTAAAAATTAAGATTGTGGTTTGATTGGTTTTATTAGCAGGCTGTTTTTATATAAATACGCAGTTTTCAAAGAATCATTTCTTAACACAATAAGTTTCTTGTGTTTTGTCTTCATTCCTGAAGGATTGGATTACAAGACATCAAAGAATATCATGGATTAATCACTGATATTCTCATCTCATGATTATCATTGAAAGTTCTTAATATAAAAAAGTCAGGTTGTTCCTTTGCCGTTGGATATCTATAATATTCTACATAATGTGGCTTGGATATTTAAGTCAGGCTTAGATCTCCAGAAGAAGAAAAAAATCGTTTGAGAGACAGGTAAAACTCAGTGGTTGTAGAGTTTATTGTCAAATAGTGAAGAAATATCATACTGATATGGTGGTCTATGTATTATATGTAAACGTAATCAAATTCCTTCAAACATTTGGACACATTTATGCTGTTTCTTAATGTAATAACATTTTGTTCACTTGTTTATCTATAATTTACAAATTCATTTGGTTAGAGATGGATTTAGAGATCATAATGTTAATTTCTCTCTCTCTCTCTCTCTCTCTCTCCCACTCTCTCTCTCTCCGTGTGTGTGTCTCTCTTTCTTTATCCTCTCCTTCTCTCTCCTCTCTCTCTGTGTCTCTCTTTCTTTATCCTCTCCTCTCTCTCTCTCTCTCTCTCCTCTCCTCTCTTTCTGTGTGTGTGTGTGTGTGTGTGAGTGTGTGTGTGTGTAAT
>NW_027623692.1:2500-9487 GCF_034508935.2 Berghia stephanieae
GAACAGAACGTAAAACCCCCAGTTTTGGGCTACGAACAACAACTTCCTATCTGTTAAACTCGAAAAAGGGTTTTTTTTTCAGGGTTGTTTTGGGATTGTTATTTGACGGTATGGTCCTGGATAAAAACAAATATGAAGATTCTCAATACAAAAAAGTCTGATAAAGGTACTTTCTGGGGAAAAACAAAATTCCCAACTTTAGTTTAAAAAATTTTTTAAAAAAAACACGGAAAAAAATACATTATAAGCTTTATATATTTAAAACAAAAGGTTACAAGAAAAAAATCCAGATATATATATAAATTTTAAAATTTTATAAAAATTTAAATATATAAATATATATAAATATTAAAATATAAATATAATAATATCAAAAAATTTCCTACTCAAACAACTTTGTAGCAAAAAGTTTTTATTCCAATTTGTAATGTGGCTTAACACCACTCAAGGGTAATTCAATATATATTATTATAACTAAAGGGTCTTTTACCTGATCGACCTGCAAAACATTCGACTTTTTGTATTATGGAATGCGGGGTGAATTTTTGAAAGGGGATTTGTAGGTTTTAAAAAAGCATCCCTTGCCGGTTTTCAAAACGCAGTCTGATAGCCAAACCGCTTATGGGCCTAGTTTAACAATTTTTTGTAATTGAAACATTTTGCGTCATTTTTTTTTTTGAATTTCCATAAAAACAATGACCCAAAGGGAAAAGGTTATCAGACCTAAAAAAAAATCATGTCGATCCATATCAATTTAAAAAAAACCTCACCATCACTACCACACAAATTATAAAAAATAAACACCCCCGCAAACAAACACACCATGGCGTTATACCTACCATTTAAAAATCAATAGGCAACCACACAAAAAACATAACCAAAACTCAGGGGCCCCCACCACTCTAGAAAAAAAACATTTAAACAATACCAAAGCCACCTATAGCGTCACATTGCCACCCAAATTTATCACTTCACTTCTTGATCATTACACCACCACTTCCCCCTCCCTTTCATCTCGTCGAAACAAAACAAAAACACTGCACCATTGTCACAAATACAACGAAAGATTTTTCTAGGGGAATATCCTTTGAAAAACAAACGCTTTTCAAAGGGGTCCCAAGCCCAAAACAACCTTTAAAACCTAAGGCCCTGTTTTGGCAAATTTAAAATTTTTTTCAACAGAACAAAGCAGTTAACGTCCAATCCAAAGCTACGTCATACCACAAGGCCACATAGCCACACAAATCCTTTTAATTACAAGTTTTTAAAGGTTTTAAAAACCCTTGTTTTTCTCCTTCAAATAAATTTTTAATTAACATTTCATTCCCCGCTAATCCCAAATTCCCGAGGGAAGTCATTTACAAAATTTAAACATCCCCTCATGTCTTTTTCCTATATTCTCTCCTCCTCCCCCTCTCTCTCTCTCTTTTTTCTTCCCCCTTTTCTCTCATCTCCTTCTCTTTCATCACTCTCCTCTCTCTCTCTCTCCTTCTCCTTTTCATTCTACTATCCCCTCTATCCCTTTTTGCGAAAAAATATGAATTTTTGGACCGTGAACATCACTAGGTTCTTTTTATTTTACGGTCCTTTTAATTTGCCCTTTTTGTCTTAGGGCTTTTCTTTAACTTGCACTCAAAAAAAAAACACGAAGAATAGGGGGAAATGTGATGGACAAGGTTAATGGTAGTGATGCGGTAACCTTTTGATTTTTGGTATTGATCGTACAAGGGGTGAATTAGAATCGATGGGGCAAATAAGATATTATTTTTGTGGGGCAAAGTGTTTATTTTGGTATTGGTGATGGCAATGTTAATTTTGGGTTTTAAAGGGAAACAAAGAACTGAAACGAATAAATTAATACAACATTGGGGCATTAATTTTGGTTTTAAAAAATTTTTTTGGGGTAATTAAAAAGAAGAAAAGTCGATACTATAAAGCAAAAAATATATAAAGACAAAAAATTGATTGTATTTATAACGTCAGCCACAATGGTTTTGGAGAATAACATAAAATTAAACCTTTCGTAATTATATTTAAATTATGTTTTTTATATAAACTTATAAAACCAACTAAACGTGATAAAAATCGTTTACAAGGGTCCCCCAGTCATCGGGGTTTCCGAACAAGTAAAGACAAGGGCCCCCATTGGGGGTAATCAATTTTTCAAAAGGAAAACAAACTTTAACAGCCTGACTCATTTTTCCCCCTGTGTTCGGGGAAAGAACGTGAGTAAAATTCTAAAGGAAAGGGCTAAACTAAGCGCGAACGAAGTTTTTAAACCAGGAAAACCCTCCATTCAAAGCGATTTTTTATAATTAAAACACATATGACCGTTTTTACTCCTAATTTCCCCAGGGGTTTTTTTGTTGATTCAATAAATCTATTAATGAAATACTTTTTCATTTTTTTACTGAAATGTCAATCTTTTTTTGTTTTTTTTTTCTTTCCCTATCCTGCTTTTTCTAACAGGGGGTAATATCAATTAATTTTAATTTTCTTTTTTTTTTTTGCTTTGAATTGCCGTCCATTTAAAACAAAAAAAAAAGAAAGATTAAATTAATTATACTTACCCCCTGTTAGTAACGCAAAAATAGGGGGAAAAAAAAAACAAACAAAAATTAAACATTTCAGTAAAAATATTAAAGTATTTTCATAATATCATTTGCATAAAGCACAAAATTATCTTTTTTAAAGGGCAATATAAATTACGGTTTCCCTGTCTCAGGTTCACTTAAATGTAAAACAACAGCCCAATATTTTTTTAGACACGACAATGTTGTTAACCCATTTTAAAACCCAATTCGGGGAAAAAAATTGATTTTAAAAATCTTTCCCCCAGAACTCAAAATATGGGGGCTGCACGAGGGGGCGAACCCAAAACCTTTCCATCCGAAAACACGTTATTAAAACAAAACCACATTGCCCCACAGATTCTATTCATCAAAATTTTTTTATTTAAAAAAAAACCGATTTTGTTCCATTTTTTTAAAAAAAATTATTGACAGTTCATCCCTGTACACCAAAATTTCCCGAGTTGTTTAAATTTACGGGGTTTGACTAACCATTCTCTCTCTCTCTCCTCCTCCCCTTTTCTCTTTTTCTCTCTCTCTTTTCCTCTCTCTCTCTTCCCCCTAATATATATATATAAAATATTTAAAATATATCAATGTAATTTTAAAACCGAGTTCCATAAGAAAAAGTGAATAAAATTATTTTTCCCAAAACTAACCCTTTTAAATTTTTAAAAAACCTTGTAAGTCACATTCCTTTATTTTTTTTTACAAGTTGACTAACCTTCCCTCTCTCTCCTCTCCCCCTCTTCCTCTCTCTCCTCCTCCAATCCCCCCTCTCTCCTCTCCTCTCTCTCTCTCTTATATATATAAAAATATATATATTTTATAATATATAATTTAAATATATATAATTAATATTTTAAATTAATTTTTTAAACCCCGAGTTCCATAAAGAATTTAAAAAAGATTATTTCCAAAGATCAACCCTTTAATTGTTAAAAAACCCCTTTGTAAGTCACATTCAAACCAAAGAAATTAACATGTTTTCATCAACAACAGTATTGTATTGGTATTAAATTTCCCCATTGGGGAATTTTAAGGGATAGATCGTTTTTATTTGCGTAAAAAAATAAAAATATAATTGATTGATCTTACTTCTGTTGTCCACATGGGGAGAAAAAATACAAAATTAAACCTTTAAAAAAATATAGTTAAAGATTTTTTTTTTTTGTGCAATTGTTTCAAAACACAAAAATTTGCTCTTCAATAACGAAAAATACACAAAAAGTGCTCAACCCCCATACAAGGATTCCCCCCTCATAATTTTAAAGGGGGCCGTAGGGCGAACATGGGCCCAGTTAGGGGGGAATTTTAAAAATTTTTCGGGCACAAAAACAAATCATTTTTTCGGCCAAATACCATTTTAAAACCCAGTTTTAGAACATGTGAGTAAAGATTCTTTCCCAAAGACTCAAAATCGTCTGACGAGGGTCGATCAGTGTTGATATTGGTAAAAAAAATAAGAGGCAAAGGCGAATAGGATTATGGAGGCAACACTTTATATTGGTTTCGAGGGAAAAAAAAATTGATAAAGTAATAAATTATAAAATATTGCATTGTTTTTGAGTATTTAAAAAAAAGGGTACTGAAAATATTGTCGGGGGCCAAAAAAAAAAAAAAAAAAAAAAAAAGCAAAAAAATTAATGAAAATATAATTAATTGAACTTACCCCCCGTTATAACGCTAGGGAAAAGAAAAAAAAACAAACAAAAGATTAGACATTTCAGTAAAAATAGTTTAAAAATTTTCATATATATCATTTGCATAACAAAACAAAATTGATCTTTTTAAAAGGGCAATTTAAAAATTTAAAAACGTCTCAAACCCTTTTTACGGTTGTCTCCTGTCATCAGGTTCATTTAAAATTTTAAAACGAACAGACGCAATATTTTCGCCAGACAATGTTTTAACAGCCATTTTAAAACCCAATTCGTGACCCGAATTCTTTCCCTAAACTCAATATTTGGGGGCTGCACGAGGGTCAACCAAGACCTTCCGATCCGAAACGACTGTTATAACACAAACCCATGGGCCCCACAGAAATTTTTTTATATTAAAAAAACCCATATTTTTCTCATTCTTTTAAAATTGATTGACAGTGCAAAACCCGTGTACTTCCCCTCTCCTGAGTTCTGTTAAAAATTTACGGAAAAATGACTAAACCACTCTCTCCTCCTTCTCTCTCTCATCTCTCTTTTTTTTTCTCTTCTATATATAATATATATAAATATATAAAAAAATATAAATAAAAATAAATAAATATATTTATAAATATATATATATAAATAAAAATATATTAAAAAATATATAAATATATAAAAATAAATATTATATATTTATAAAAATATTATAAATATATTTATAAAAAAGTTATTTTTTCCCCCCTCCCCCAAAAAAAACCCTAACAGATAACAAATTTTATAAAGGGAAGGAAACGTGTTGAAATTAATTAACGGGATATATTGGTATGATGACGTAACGGTTATTTTGAGAAACGGGAAAAGATTTTTTAAATTAAAGAGGCAACAAATTTTACTTTGATATTTATCCGTAAAATTGATGATTTTTTGGTTTTTGGGAGGAAAAAGTTTTTGATATTTGTATTGAAATTAACAATGTTGATATTGGTATTGATATGCCAACAGTTTTGATGCGGCTTGGGGGTGGAAAAGTTTGAATTGTATTGATTATAGAAAGGTTTAAAATTTTTTTCGTTTGAAACAAAATATTTCACTAAAAACAACACATATTGGATTGTTTAAAAATTGATTTTTTTGGGGGTTTAACATAGATAAAACTTTGTTTTTTAAGCAAAAATAAATAAAACAATATAATTGATTGATACTTACACTTGTTATCAAAAAATGGAGGGGAGAAAAAATAAAAAAAGTTTAAACCCTTTTAAGTAAATAAGTTAAAGCAAAATTTTTTATATCAATTTTTTTCAATACCAAAAATTTTGATTTTTTTAAAATAACAAATAAACACTAAACTTGCCAAAGCGGTAAACAAGGTTTCCCCCCTTTAAAAGGGTTAAGCGAACACGTAGGACAACAGAGCCAGTTGGAGGATATTATATTTTTCAGACAAACAAAACTTTTAACGCCAATTACCATTTAAACCTGATTTCGATGAGAGATTGTAAAAAATTTTTAATTCCCAAAGACAAAACTCTGTGCTGTTTGAGGGTCGTTTCCCAAACCCCGCCGATCCGAAAGATAGGGGGCATACAAAGGCAATAAAAGAGCAAAAACCAATGATTTTTACGTTTAAATTTATAAAACCTTTGAAATTCACATCTATTAAAATTCATTTCATTTCACCCCCATTTTCCCCCCCAAAGCCCTTGGGTTTTTGTCCCTTACGTCCTCTTTCTCTCTCTCCTCCCCTCTCCCCCTCCCCCACCCCTTTCCCTTTTTCTCTCTCTTTTTATTTTATTTCTTTATAATATAAATATAATAAAATTAAAAAAAATAATAAAAAAATTTAATATATGTAAATATATATAATAATAATATAAAAAATAATTAATACTTTAACCTTTTCTTTCTCCTCTCACACTCACTCCTCACCTTTTTTTATATAAATAATTATTTTAAAATATAATTATAATTTTTAAACTTTCCTTTTTGTTCTCACTTCTCTCCCCCCATAAAAAAAATATATATAATAAATAATAATTTTTATAAATAATATATTTATATAATATATATAAAAATATATATATAAAAAACTTTAAAACCCTTTCTTAACAAACTTTGATACGAACCCATGCAACATCTATCCAAGGTTCCTTTTTTTTTAGGCCAATTTTTTTTTGGCTTTTTTTTTTTAAAACAATTTAGTTACTCTCCCCCTAAAAAACCCAAACCCTACGGACAACAATTGAAATGATAGGCAAAACGTGTTGATATTGAGACAATAGGATGAAATTTGTATTTAACGGAGTATGTTGATAGATACAACATGGAGATATTTTATTAAAGATGGGAACAAAATTTTTTTTGGGGAGTTAGGTCTAAAATTATGATGTTTGGGATTTATGGGGGGCAAAAGTGTTGAAAATTGTATTTAAAGAAGTAACAATTTTTGATATTTTATTGATATCCAACAGTCTGAGCTGGTCTTTAGTGGGAAAATGTTGATATTGAAATGAATTTATAGAAAGTGTTTATAAAATTGTTTTCCATTGAAACACCCAAAATTTTATCTACAAAACATACAACAGTATTACATTGTTTTTTTTTTAAATTGACTTTTTGGGGGAACTAGAGTAAATAGTACGTTTAAAAAGCGAAAATAAATGAAACAAATAATTGTTTTAATACAACACCCTGTTATCACACAGGAGGTGAAAAAATACCCAAAAAAAAACCTTAAAGTAAAAATTTGTTAAAGTAAAAATTTTTTTTGT
>NW_027623693.1:0-2500 GCF_034508935.2 Berghia stephanieae
TTTTTTTTTGGCACTCGATGGGTTCTACCGTCGAAATTGTAACGAGTACAAATATAATCATAAAAGAAAACAATTCATAACAAAAAACAACAACAAGCCCCACCACTGAGAGTCCAATCTGGTGGGGGAAAAGTCATTGTAATTATTCTTTATCGACCAATCCAGGGACAGCTTTGGAAAATAATGCATTCACTCAATGCAAAACATAAGTATTGATTTTTATCGTTTTTAAAAGTCATATCTAATTTTTCTAATGTCTCTTAAAAAGGAAGAATAGTTCAAACTGAGTCACAATCAGAGTGATAAAATATATTCATTTTGCTTGACAATTTGGGGGTCCTGATCGGTCAATTGGTAAAGTACTCGCTTTTCTCGTAAAGGGCCCGAGATCGATGCTGGTGAAGTTGAGATTTTTTTATGACCCCCTCTCCATCCAGCAGTGCTTGGGAAGCTGAGTCTGTTAGATCTTGGGTAAAGTCCTGTCAAATGGTTTGCAAGCAATGGTCATTGTCCGTTTGGCGCTATAGAAATTGGGATAAACTCCGTCTCCGTGGGCAGAAAAAATACCCTAAATGTAATACTTTTGATCATCTTTATCTAGACTCAAAATATTCCAGATATCAGAAAGGTTCCCAATGACTCAGTTGGTAGAGCTCTCGCTTCACACACCAGGGTATTGAGAGCGATCCTCCCAGGTGATGTCGAGATTTTTTTTCCTGCCCCCCCCCCCCACCCCCACCCCCTCACCGCGCCTGTCCACCCATCAGTGATTGGGTAGCTGGGTCTGTTAGGTCTGGCGGACAGTATTTTATGATAGACAAGCATCCTATCCCAAGAGTAGTAAGCAATAATTGTTATTTTCCGTTAAACGACATAGAAACCGGGATAAACTCCGACTCCATGGGCATAATGGCGCTGAAGGACATCTTTCCATAATACCTTATTGACACTATGGATAACACATAGTCCTATCCAGAGCCTTGGTCAACGGTTCGGGGTTTACTTTTGAAATATAACAAGAATATAGGCTACAGACCTGCTAACCATTACGAAACATTCGTACAATTACGAAAATTTGACACCGAACTTATTGAGCATCACAAAGATTAAAACTTATTGAAAATGAAAGTTGGTGCGAGACTACATAATTTTATGGATTTTGAAATGTTATTTAATCCTTGTGAGAGTAAATTTTTGAATTTTAAAACAACCATAGTAGTGAATACTAGTCTGTATTCCCTAAAAATTACGAATTTTTACGTTTTGAAGTAGGCAGGTCTGGATGTAGCAATAAAATGTTATCAAAATTCTCCAACATAATATATTCAAACCTGATGCTTACGGATCGGCATTTGACCAGGAACTGAAGGATATTGATGTCATCCCTGAAAGGTTTGTTGCTCCCTGAGTAATTCAAGTAGAAAAAGGGTTTAAAAAACAAAGAGTTCAGTCAAAATAACAAGGGGATCACCACATATCTATGTGTGGAAATAGAAAATTATACTAAGGACAGCCACTAGTGTTCCAAATGAACACGTGAAAAGTGATGGATACGTAGTTGTGATGAGGAGGAGGAGGAGAGGAGGAGGAGGAGGAGGAGGAGGAGGATGCAAATGATGATGATGATGATGATGATGATGATGCTGCTGCTGATGATGATGATGATAATGATGAAGATGAAGATGATGAAGATGATAAATGATGATGATGATGATGATGATGATGATGATGATGATGATGATGATGATGATTATGATGATGGTGATGAAGATGATGATGAGATTATTATTATTATTATTATTATTATTATTATTATTATTATTATTATTATTATTATTATTATTATTATTATTATTATTATTATTATTATTATTATTATCAAGATGATGATGATGATGAGGAGGATGATGATGATGATGATGATGATGATGATGATGATCATGATCATGATGATCATGATGATGATCATGATGATGATGCTTATTATTATTATTATTATTATTATTATTATTATTATTATTATTATTATTATTATTATTATTATTATTATTATTACTATTATTATTGTTATGGTGTATAATTATTGAGTTATTGCCCTTTGCAATTGTATTACCAAATTTATATTTTCATTAACAATACCCTTAATTACATTTAGTTACTTCTAAATAATGTCACAATTGAATATATAAAATTTAATAAATTATATTCGTATCATTAGTTAACTACACTTGTGCATTGACGTTATATTACATAACGTATATTCCTGTTTATGTATATTTCTATACTACCATGTAATTATTACTTATTCTGTTATATATAATTTAAAGAGTTGGAAAGAAAGAACTTTTTGATTAGCTACCAATGGCCAATGAGCGTCTTCCTTGTCAGTCTTTGGTGCAAAACTATTATTATTATTATTATTATTATTATTATTATTATATTGATCATCACCATCATCATCGTTATTATTATTATTATCATCATCATCATCACCACAGCC
>NW_027623694.1:0-9482 GCF_034508935.2 Berghia stephanieae
CCCCCCCCTTTTTTAAAAAAATTTAAAGGGTTTTTCTATTTCCCTTTGGGTTTTTTTTTTTTTTTTTTTTTTTTAAATAAAAAATTTTTTAAAAAAAATTTTTGGGGGGAAATTTTTTCCAAAAAAAAAAAAAAAAAATTTTTTTTTTCCCCAAAAAAAAAAAAAATTTTTTTTTTTTTTAAAAAAAAAGGGGGGCCCCCCCCAAGGGTTTTTTTTTTTTTTTTTTTTTTTTTTTTTTTTCCCCCCGGGGGGGGGGGAAAAAAAAAAAAAAAACGAAAAAAACCTTTTTTAAAAATTTTTTTTTTAAAGGGGGAAAAAATTTTTTTTTTTTTTAAAAATTTTTCAAAAAAAAATTTTTAAAAAAAAAAAAACCCCCCAAAAAAACCTTTTATTTTTTTTTTAAAAATTTTTTTAAAAAAAAATTTTTTTTCCCCCCCAAAAAAAAAAAAAAATTAAAAAAAAAGGGGCCTTTTTTTAAATTTTTTTTAAAAATTTTTAAAAAAAAAAAAGTTTTTGGTTTAAAAAAAAGTTGGAAATTTTTTTAATTTAATTTAAAAAGGATTTTTTTTTTTTTAAAAAATTTTTTTTTTTTGGAAAAAAAAAAAAAAAAAAAAAAAATTTTCCCCAAAAAAACCCGGAAATTTTTTCCCTTTTTTTTTAAAAAAAATTTTTTTTTTCCCCCTTTTTTCCCCTTTTTAAAAAAAACCCCCCAAAAAAAACCCAAGGGTTTTTTTTTTTTTTAAAAATTTTTTTTTTTAAAAGGGTTTTTTAAAAAATTTTCCCCCAAAAAAAATTTTTTTTTTTTTTCCCCCTCCAAAAAAAAAAAAAAACCCAAAACCCCTTTTTAAAAATTAAAAAAACCCCACCCAATTTTTCCCCTTTTTTTTTTTTTTTCCCCCAAACCCAAAAAACCCGGGGGGGTTTTTTTTTAAATGGGGAAAAAAAAATTTTTTTTTTTTTTCTTTTTTTTTTTTTTTAAAAAAAGCCCCGGGGGGGCCAATTCTTTAAAAATTTTTCCCCCCAAAAAAATTTTTTTTTTTTTTCCCCCTTTTTTTTTTTTTCCAAGGGGCCCCCCCCCCCCAAAATTTTTTTGGTTTTTTGGGTTTTTCCCCCCCCCCCCCCCCCCCCGGGGGAAAAAAACCCCCCAAATTTTTCCCCCAAACCCTTTTTTTAAAAAAAACCCCCCGGGGTTTTTTTTTTTTTTTTTTGGGGTTTTTTTTTTTTTTTTTTTTTTTCCCCCCCGGGGGGGGGGGAAAAACCCCCAGGGGGGGGGGGGGGTTTTTTTTTTTTGGGCCCGGGGGGGGGAAAAAAAAAAAAAGGCCCAAAACGGGGGGGTTTTTTTTTTTCCCCAAAGGGTTTTTTTTTTTTAAAAAAAATTTTTTTAAAAATTTTCCCTTTTTAAAAAAAAATTTTTTTGTTCCCCAAATTTGGTTTTTCCCCCTTTTAAAAAAAGGGAAAAAAAAAATTTTTTTTTTTTTTTTTTTAAAATTTTTTTTTTTAAAATTTTTTTTTTAAAAAAAAAAAAAAACCCAAAAAAAAAATTTTTAAAAAAATTTTAAAAATTTTTTTTTTAAAAAAATCCCTTTTTTGGGGGAAAAAAAAAAATTTTTTTAAAAAAAAATTTGGGGGTTTTTTTTGGGGTTTTGGGCCCCAAAAAAACCCCCCCCCTTTTAAAAAAAAAACCCCCCCAAACCCTTTTAAAAAAACCCCCCCGGGGGTTTTTCCAAAAAGGGGCCCCCCCCCGGGAATTTTTTTTTTTAAAACCCCCCCAAAAAATTTTTTTTTTTTTTTAAATTTTTTTTAAAAAACTAAAACCCGGGGGTTTTTTTCCCCCAAGGGTTTTTTCCCCCTTTTTTTTGGGGGGGGTTTTTTTTTTTTTTTATTTGGGGGGTTTTTTTTTTTTTTTAACAAAACCCAAAAAAAAAGGGGGGGTGGGGCCCCCTTTTTTTTTCCCCCCCCCCGGGGGGGTCCATCAGACTCCCGAGTCCGCGCGTCCGTCCGGCTCTGAGGCCGCTAAGGTCGAGGGTCGGCCTGAAGGGTGCGCGGTCAGTTTTTGTCTGGGTCAGGCACGGGGTCAGGTCGGGTCAGAGGCCACGGACAACTGTCGGTCAGGTCAAGGGCTGCGAGGTCGATGCAGCCCAAATTTGGGATTATTTTTTTTATGAATGGAGCTTTATCATAGGCTTTTATTCCTATTATCGTCACTCAAAATCGTCTGTCTTAAGGAAAAACGAACGCATTTTCCGTTCCTTACTTAAACTTTTCTTATATGAGTTGTAGTATTTTCAATCAAAACCGAGTTACAAATGTTTGATATTTTTTTCGAATTGATTGAAAATGGACTCTAACTGCGTAGTCAACAAATTTTAAAACAACACAAGATGAGCGGGGCCTGATCGTGGTTGTGAGGTCATTAGCATCAATGCCCTTCACCTCAGGTCCCAGGGATCAAACCCCGAAGTCTTTGAGTCGGACACTGCATTGGCTCTTTCGTCTTTCATCGACCACTGGTCATCTTTTGATCATGGCACACGTTTTTAGTGACACCCCTGTTTTCACAGGACTTTCTAAATGTGTTTGGTTCATTTGGGGTTTTGAATATTTGACCGGCGGTTTTTGTGATCAAAAGCCATTAAAGTTTAAGTGAAGACTTAGGATTGAAAGATCTTATTACTGTGTGCCATCTGCTTGGCTGTCGCTGTGCCCCCGTCGTCTAAAGAACTGTATTTATGTGTCATGGTTTAGTTGCTAAAATTTGAATTATATTTACGGTTTTTGACTTTATTATATCAAAAATTTCATATTGTCCCTGAAAGCCAAATGACCAAGTCTACGAGTTCTTTCCCTGAGGTCAAAAAGTTACCCATTTCGGTTTAAATTTTATTATAATACCTTATTTTCATATCTGGGAAAATATTAGAATATGAAATAGTAAAAATTGAATGAAATAGAGCCCCATAGATTACGGGTTTTGGGCGTACCACATCATCAATGGGTCAGATTTCACATTTTAACTGACCCGTGTTTTAATAGGCAATGACTTTTAAAAAGGGTGTTTGAAATTTTTTTTTAATAATTGACATTCAAGCAGGATATTTTTTTTTGGGGGGGGGGGGGGGGGGGGGGGGGGGGGGGGGGGGGGGGGGGGGGGTTTTCGTTCATCTGAATCATACACACTTCTCTTAGAAGCGTTTATCTTTTACGTGTTGGCCGCTTTCTATTTTGGTCATATTTAATATCTAAATGGTCCTCAACAAGCAAATTAGAACACTTTGGTCACTAACTGCTGCACCAAAATACAAACAAACAAACAAACAAAAAAAAAAAAAAAAAAAAACCTACAAAATCAATTCGTCCTTCAAATTATATCGATCGATTCAAATGCCAAACCTGAGACTTCAAGGAAGAGTTTAATTGATCGTTATTTGAAAGACCAGTTTCCTGGACAAAATTTTTAAATCGTGTTTTTTTTTTTTTTAATTTGTTTGTTTGTCTGTTACGGACGAATTTAACTGTAGTCTGTTCATAAACAATTGGGTACGTGCTGCTTACAGTTTCCCATGGGAGGAATTTTTGGGTTTGATCATAGAAAAATTCAATCCAGTCTTCAACCTGTCAACAATACATTTTCTTACGCGAACTGGGAACTTTTTGTAACACCACCACACACACACACACACAAAATTCTAAGAAATTACTAAATAAATAACATTTTTCATTTCTTGAAGGCATTGACTTATCTCGACAAACTCATTAAAGGTTAACAACAAAGCAAATTAAAACACTTTGCACATTGCTGTATGATAATATTAATTACACTCACCTTTTTGTCGCATAATTTCACCCTGGAAATAAAGTTTTTACCTATCATGGAGTGTCTATTCGCTGAAATTGCTATGTTGTTATTTCAATTGTTTTTAAAATTTTATTTTATAAATGTAAAGCGCCTAGAGCCTGGAAAAGTGCTGTAGAAATTAAAATTATTATTATTATTATTATTATTATTTTATTATTATTATTATTATTATTATTATTATTTATTATTATTATTATTATTATTAATATTAATTATTTATTATTATTATTATTATTTTTTATTATTATTATTATTATTATTATTTTTATTATTATTATGATTATTATTATTTTCGGGCAGTCTGACAGAGTAATAGTCTTTTTCTTCGTACCCAAAAGGCACCGAGGTCAAACCCCCCCGAAGCGGTGTGTTAGCCTTGAGATTGTAAAAAATATCAAAATGACAAATTAGGGAGCAGGCACCGTGAAAGATAAAGATTTTGAAAGGTGTGTAAGAAACTAACAGTGGCCAGAGAAAAAAAGAGAGAAAAATACCAAAAGTTCTTTTTTTAAATTCCAAAAAAAATCAGCCTGCCTCGAGTCTTTTCTCACATCTTTATCTTGAGCAATTCACCTCGTCTGACTTCACTTTTCTTCGCTGCACTGCGGATGACGCCTGATTATTTAATTTTCCCGTAAAAGAAAAAATCCCATGGGGTCATAAAGGGGAAAAGTTATAATACATATCCCCATAAGCTCAGTTCAGTTGGTAGAGCACCTTGATTCACAGGAAAGGGATCGAGTTCGTTCCAGTGAAGTCGATATTTTTTTCTGACCCCCACACCCTCTATTCATACAGTAATTGGGTAGCTAGGTCTGTTATAAACAGTCGGAAAGTGCTTTGCAATAGAGTAGCGCCTATCAAAAGAGTAGCAACATTGCTATTGTTCGTTATGTAGAAATGGTATAAAAACTCCGGCAAATTGGGCCCAATAGCTTTTAAGGACTACTTTTTTAATATAATAAAATGTAGCTGGTTTACGTGATGCTTACAATCCCAGTTGGAGGAAGGTCTTGGGGCTAGATCATAGAATATTCACCCCCCCCGATCTTCATCTGACCCCCCCACCCCCCCCCCCCCCATCCCCCCCACCCCCCCCCCCAACCCCCCCCCCCCCCCCCCCCAAAAAATCACCACCCCCCCCCTCCAGACAAAAAAAAATCACCTCGCCCCCCCCCCCCCCCCCCCCCACCAATTCATTAAAACAAAGCAAACTATCGAGTGCCTTATCGGGACTACTACGGCAAATTGGATCCTTTTGGGAATTTTTTGGCTGATCTGGATTTGAATATGAATCAGATAAATTAATCTTCAAACTAATCGACATATTACATCACAATTAAGATACATTTTTTTTGTCTTGTGATACACGCTATTCAGACCCTCAGTCCCGGGTACGGCTCCCAAAATTTTTAGCGGCGCAAAGTTGAGTCCTTAGTTTAAAAGGATCTTTACTCACATTCTCTCACTTTACTTTAGGTGTAAAGCGAGTTGTCTCTGTCGGAATTTTTTGTTGTTGTTGTTGTTGCAAAATCGCTTTACAGACCTCATGTCTTGTCCTACATGTTAGATGTTGCTGTTGTCTAGTGTCCCCGTTGTAAAGCGATCTGAGCACGTGTAATGGATAATGCCTATATAAAATGCTCAAGTTCAATGTCATGAATTTTTAAGATCATGGGTTAAGGGTAATTGTAAATTAATCGTCTGTGACGACTATGGAACTTTCAGTGTGGCTCGGGCTGTATTGTAATTGTTTTTTTAACCAGAAAGGTACCGAAATTCTAAAACCCTTCGCGCTGTGCATCGTTGAGCAAGTTATCTCATTTTGCTGCGTGGCACTGCGGTCTAATCATGCCTTGGTTATTTCAACCCTCCCTTTAATAAATTGAAATTTATTTTTAATTACTGATTGATTGATTGATTGATTGATTTATTTTCCTTTATTTATTTTAATATAGAAAAAACGTTTAGAGAAAATGCCCCTTATTGTAAAGTAGATAACACTTTTTAGTAGAAAAAAAAAAACAAAAACAAAGAACATTTCTGAATATCTTGCCCTTTTAACTTTACGTTTCTGAAAAAGAGTCACTCCGTGACAACTGTTTTCTTGCCATATCCCGATTACAGACAGTTTGCCACATTTTATTCGTTCTTCTTAACAAAGGAGCATACTATTTCCTGCCCATCAATGTTTTTTTTTTTTTTTTTTTCGTCTTAACAACGCCCCCTACCACATTATTCATTGGGTCTGTAGTGTTTCATTCATCTTGTTTTGTTAATAAAGGGGAAACTCGAAACGTCCATTTTATCTGTTTTCGTATATCAAATAGAAGCTTACATTCAAACTCCATTGTTATTTAAATCACATTTTATTCAAAAACGAACTTATTTCTCAAATTAATGTCTTTCCTTACTTCATGTTTTAAATAATAATAATGATAATAAAAATTTGGGTTTAGTGTACAAAAATGAAGTCGACAACCATGATCCCCCATGGCCATCACAACATATCGTGTCTATAATCAAAGTCACGTGACCAGGGTATCAGGAGTCTTGATCTACTGTTACCCTCATTAACCCTTGTGGTCACTGGCTGCTCAATTCATTCTCCCCCGGCCTGATGACAACATCACCGCTCTTTGCTACCGACTCACGATCCCTACTATAACAGTACCTCGACCTCTTCCCTCTTCTATCATCTATCATCTTCTATCAATCTATCTATCTATTCTATCTATCTATATTTCTATCTAATCTATCTATCTATCTCTATCTACTCCTTTCTTCGATCAATCTCTATCTATCTTTCTATTTATCTTATCATCTTCTATCTTATCTATCTTCTATCTATGTTCTATCTTCTATCTAATCTTCTATCTATCTACCTGCTATCTATTTTATCTAGCTATCTATCTTTCTATCTTCTGTCCACTATCCATCCATCACTTCTATCTACTTTTCTACTATCATCTATTTATCTATTTATCTATCCAACTTTCACATCTTCCCTCTTTATCGCCCCACTCTCCCCTCTCCCCTCCCCTCTCTTCCTCCCCCCTCTCTCCTCCCCTCCTCTCTCTTTTCTCTCTCTTGTCAATCGACCTTCATCTATATTTCTCCCCTTCTCTTTCAATCCCTTTATATATATGTATATATTTTTATATATAATATATATATATATAATTATATATTATATATATATTATTATATATATTTATATCCCTCTCTCCTTCTCTCTCCCTCTCTCTCCTTCTCTCTCTCCTATCTCTCCTTCTCTCTCTCTCCTCTCTATCACTCTATGTATATTTTCTCTTCATTTCTCTCTCTGTCTCTCCCCTTTTCTTGAACACAAACACACTCATACAAACTCACCCCACACACAACACAAAACACACACACAAAACAAACTATCCTTTTCTCCCATTTCTCCCCTCACTCTCTCTCACTCTCTCTATCTCTAGTTTCTCTATCGCTATCTCTCTCCTCCCTTTCGTGCATCAATCAGTTTTTTCTTCTTCTTCTTCTTCTTCTTTCTTCTTCTTCTTTTTCTCTTCTCTTCTTTTTTCTTCTTTCTTCTTCTCTTCCGCCTCCTCCCCCTCCCATCCCTCCCCCTCCTCCTCCCTTACCTTCTTTCTTCTTCTTCATCTTACTTCTTCTTTTCTTTTTATCTTTTTCTTCTTCTTCTTCTTCTTCTTTCTTTCTTCTATCCTTCTTCTTCTTCTTCTTTTTTCTTCTTCTTCTTCTTCTTCTTCTTCTTCTTCTTCTTCTTCTTCTTCTTCCTCCTCTCACTCTTCCCTCCTCCTCCTCCCCCCCCTCTCTTCTTCCTTTTCTTCTTTTTCTTCTTACTCTTCTTCTTCTTTTTTTCTTCTTCTTCTTCTTCTTATTCTTTCTTCTTTCTTCTTCCTTCTCTTATTATTATTATTATTATTTTTATTATTATTATTATTATTATTTTTTATTATTATTATTATTATATTAAATTTTGATTTTTTATTATATTTTTATTATTATTATTATTATTATTTTATTTTTATTATTTTATTTTTATTTATTATTATTATTATTTATTCCTTTTCTCCCCTGCCCCACCCAACCCCCACCTTCCTTGATATTTTTATTTCCTCTCAGCAAGTTCACATCAATTACTAAAAAACAAAGTACAAATACACAACAAAAGCCCCCTAATGCAAAGATTTATGTTTCGAAAACAAACCATGTCACCTCTGCCGCTCCCACCAGTCTGAGGTTGTGGTTAGAAACCCCCCTTGATCATCGCAGAAAATACCTTAATCCCTCGCAGACATGTCTGAATGACAGGTGAAACATGTCATCGCTGGGCGACATGGACCCTGGTCATCGTGGTGGACCCTGGTCACTGCTTTGGACGCGTCACGTGAAGTGGGACGATTGTCACTGAGGTGGACGTTGTGCAGTTATTTGTACATCATGGTTCCCGTTCGTTCACGAATCACTTTATTTATTTATCTTTCTTTTTTTTTTGCAAGAAAACGCTGAGGCGCTGCACTGCGGCTGTTTAGTCCATTAATAAATTTTTTTTTCCGACAGAGACAAACATTGTAAACGGCCAGGTACTCATTTTACACCTCAGTATGACGAGAGAAAATGAGTAAAGGGGACCCTTTTCCCCAAGGACTCAACTATGTGCTACTCGGGAAGCGGACTCAAACCCGGGACCTTCAGGCCCGAAGATGTATGTCATAACACTAGACCACATAGCGGACAAATGTAAAACGTGTTTTTTTTTCTTTTTGTTTGTTTTATTTTCAGTTTTTTTTTTTTGTTTGTTTTTTTTTTTTTTTTGTTTTTTTTTTTATTTTTAGAAGTACGTAAGATGATGACCAAATAATTTATTTCTGCTTTGGTACAAGTCGGTCAACCGGTCATTTCTCGGGCGAATAAACAACGAATTAAGAAATAACAGCAACAACCCAAAAAATTCTGTATAGACGTGACAGTTCGTGCTTATGGGGACTTATGGTATATCAATATAAACAGTAATATAATATATTTTACCGTTAAGTGTGGCAAATTTGTACGTTGTATCGTCTTGTAAAATATCACCTGACATTGAGCATCATAGTCAGCGTCTTGAGGGGGACAATAAATAAATAGATGAATAAATAAGTAAATAAATAAATAGTATTAAATAATACACAATTAGTACGACGGGAAATTACATTGACGTCACCCAGGCGTTTAGTAAAACTGTCTTTATTTATCTACCGGCACTTATTTGCAGGTCTGATATGGGAATGAGAATTACGGAAGAGTAGGGGTCCCTTGATTGGACGTCACCCAATAGTATGTGACGTCCCGGCGAAAAGTTTTTAGAAGAGAACAGAACGTCATGTTGGTTGTGCGCATGCTCCCCTCGTCCTCATTGGCGTAATGGACGATAATTCATGGGCTTGATTTAACATTCTTTTTAATGGTGTCGAAAAAATGAAATGCGTCACAGTAATTGTCTTTTCTTTAAAACAAATCCAAGCACCATTTGTGGAGGTTAGTCGATGATAGTAAAGATACCTGATCCGCGCGTCTATGGTGCTTTTGGTGAACATTTATACATATTAATAATAAAAATTCCCTTTTTAAAATTTCCCCC
>NW_027623695.1:0-9481 GCF_034508935.2 Berghia stephanieae
TAGTTTGGCCTCCGGGTGGCCAAATTTGAAAAATTTGGGCCCTTTTCCCCCAAGCCTTGACCTCCCAAAATTTTGGGTTTTTGGCCACTTGACCTCCTGAACCAACTTTTTGTTTCCTCGATTTTCCCCTTATATCGTTTTTACTTTTGTCCCGGGTAAAACTTTTTTTTATTGGAAATCTAAATATCAAATGCAACACTGCTAACGCCACAATTGTTTTGCTAATGCTTCATATAAACGAATTTTTCCTTACCTATCAAAATTTTTTAACAAATCTAAAGAGTTTTTCGCGGGGCTAAGGGGGGTTTGGTGGTATTTGGGCCCCTGCCGGGGAACTGGCCTTTTCTATAGCTAGTTTGGCCCTTTTACTCAAAAATGATCGGGCAACCCGCCTGGCTAGGGGGTACCTTATAACAGAAACGATACCCACACATTTCGCGAAAATTAATCTGAAAAAAAATTTAGGAATAATTTCAACACAACTTTTAAAATTCATCAAGGGGATTGTCCTTTTCCCCGAATTTTTTTTTGATAAAAAACAAATGCATCTTCAAATCTAAACTGCTTTTGAGGGAAAGCGAAGTTTTTTTTTTATTTTTCGGTCCAAACGAATGATTTTTTCCTGGTAAGAACTAATTTTGGGGTAACACCGGCGCAGCTCTCTGTAAAAGTCTGGCCGAATTATCGGGGCCGAAGTTAGGTTTAATCCGTCGGGGTTTGTTGAAGCAATGCTGTATTTCGAAGCCATTCGGCCCCTTTTTTTATTTCCCCATCTTTTTTTCTACAGAGCTTGAAAATGATAATTCCCCCCCTCCCCCTCCCCCCTTTTTAAAAAAATATTTTTCTCTCTCCTTTGTTCCTTTTGGGAAAATTCATTCCCAGTCCGATCTAAAAAAGTATATTCTAAAAAGAAAAAAAAAAATTAAAAAGCAAACAAAAAAAAATTTTTGAGAGCGACCAAATAGTCAGAAAGAAAAGAAAAACAATAAATTTGTTTTAAAAGATAAAAAACAAAAAGAAAGGCTACATACACGGTAACTGGGCACCTAGCCTCAAACTACGTACACAGAAACCCGTAACTTTTTTGCCGCTGCAATACAAGCAAAAAAGGGAGGGCCTCTCTCTTTCTCTCTCTCTCTCTCTCCCCCTTCTCCTCTCTCTCTCTCTCTCCTCTCTCTCATCCCTCTCTCTCCTTCTTCCTTTGTGTGTGTGTTTTTTTAAAAAAATCAAACAATCAATTTAAAAACCCTTTAAAAGGGAACTTCAATTTTAAATTTTAACCTAATCCGATTTTATCTTAAGTTATCAAAAAAAGACAAGCGTGCGATTATATTTTAATTGGGTGAAATGATATTTTCTGCATTAACAATAGAAAACTATTATCTGATGAAAAAAAAAATCTGATTACTTTTAAGAGGAAAAATTGCACAAAACCCCACAAAACTTAAAGCACCTCTGTACACCCATTTGATCTACGCATCAGGCGACTCATTTTTTTTCATCTTCCCTATCCTATCTTCCCCCCACCTCCTCTCTCCCCTCTCCTCTCCTCTCCACTCTCTCCCCTCCTCTCTCCTCCTCTCCCTCCTCTCTCTCTCACTCTCTCTCTCTCTCTCTCTCTCTCTCTCTCTCTCTCTCCTCCCCTCCTCTCCCTCCTCCTCTCTCTCTCTCTCTTGTTATCCCCCCCCTTTTTTTACTCAGGGTAAAACAAAATTTCTATTTGGTTTGAAAATACATGTAGATTTGTCCTCACAGGCCTAGGCTAATGACATCGGTTGGGTTCAAATATTACCAAATTATAGATTCTTTGACCAATTAAATCAGGCTTTTGGGCCGCTGTTTTCTTTTTTTAAAATTGTACTAAACATTCGAATCGTTCCTTGACAGGGAAACCATCGGGGAGTCCATATAAATTTAATTTATAGTTGATTTCTCTAACAATACTTTTTTAATATCATAAGTATAACATAATTAAAACTCTAAAGAGAGAATTTGTTTATTAATTAAAATTTTGATCTAATATTGCAATTGGGTCTGTTCCCTTCTCAGTAGGCCCATGACCATAAGGCCCAGGGACGGATTTAAACCCTTTTTTCTTACATAAACGGAAATAGCAACTAAAATAGAACCAACTACCCAATCACGGGGTGATAGACGGGCAGAAAAAAAAATCTCAATTGTACCGGGGATGTTTTTGGTCCCTTTTTTTGGTTCAGTAAATGCAATACAAACTAAAATTTTTGGGACCTTTTAAACCAATTGCCTTTTATCGATTTAGTTTTTTTGAAGGATTGTATCTTTATTTAAAAATCTTACTCATTTGCCTCAATTGTTGTGGGGTTGGTGGTAGTATTAGTAGTGATAGTGGTATTGGGGTAAGGGGTATGAAACACCAAAAAAGCGATTTAAGGGACACATTAAACCGACAAAGAATTTATGGTGACTATTTTAAAATGGTGTATGTCATTTGACAGGGGGTTTTATACAAACGATATAGGAAGGGTTTTGGGCCCTTTGATTTTCGAAATTTAAAAGGGGAGGGGGGTGGGTTTTTTGCACACCTTGGTTTAACGCAGTTTTCATTGGTAAACAATTAAAATTTTTGGCTCAATAAGAGATATACCGCGGGGGCTGTGAAATACAACAAGGGTGAATATTCTTTGTAAAACCCCAAGCAAATGTCTCCTGTTTGCCACTGAACCTCATAGGTAGTTTTGTTTATCAACCACCTTTATGACTTTGGTTATCCACAGCATACAACAGGATACCCCAATTTTCAAACTATTGATTTGACAACACCCCAGGGCTTTCAAACAATCAGGGGGGGGGGATACACAAACACTTTTAAATGAAACAGTCCAACATTATAGAATATTTTCTTCATTTTTTGATTTAAAGCGGGATTTTAAGTTGTAACACTTCTAAAAAACTCTTCTTTTTTTTCAAGGGTAACATAAAGGCTAAATTGTGAAAATTTTTCACCCCCCCTTAAAAATCTTTGCATCTTTAAGGGATGAAATTTACATTAACTGCCCAAAAATATCTTTCTCAATGCCTAAATTTCCAACTTGACAAAATTTGGGAAAATTTAATCTACATAAAACAGATTGAAAAAAACATTGTTTACATTGTTAGTTCTTTAAAGAATTGCTATTGAAAAACCTCTAGTTTGAACCTCACAGCGAGAGATTACTCAAGCGCAAAGAATTCAAAACAATGCGCAAGATGAGTCCTTAGACGTCATCTAAACCTCGCAAAAAGGCTTCATTGTTTCCTTTTAAAGGGAGCGAATATTTACAAATTCTGTTTTTTTTAAATGCACTATCAACCACTTATCTTTATAAACAAAGGTTTTTTCTATACCCACCCGACCCCTTCGCTCGCACCTGGAAAATTGCTTGTCACCAGAAAGAACTCTTACTTTCAAGTGGGGGACGATCCTTTTCAAAAACACCCCAACCCTCGGGAACAAATTTCCAAAGAAATTTGCCTTCTTCATTGGAAGTTTTGTTTAAAAAGCATTTTAAGACTTTTTTTTTTTTCCAAATTTTGAATTTTTTGAGCCCCTGAAAAGTGCTCTGACACTTCCCGGATAAAGGAAGGCTAAACAAATATAAAATTATTTTTATTATAATTTTTGTTATTACTATTATTATTATTATTAAATTATTTATTTTTTTATTTATTTTTAAAAATTTAAAATTTTTTCATAACAGGGGCATATCACTCTTTCCCACCAACACCGTCAAAATACATCAGTGCTAAAAAAACCCCCCTTTAATTTTTTTTAAAAAGGGAGGGAAAAAATCATTGAAAGGAGCTGTAAGGGGACTGTGTACAATTCTTAATAAATCCAAGGGGCTTAAGCTGTCAAAATCGTATTTTTTAAAACCAAAAGCAGAAGACTGTAGGGGAAAGTTTGTTTTCACACATTCTTTTCTGTTAATTTTTTTTTTAAGGGTCTAAAAAAGTTTTTAACCTATCACCAAGGAAAAAGTCACAGATCTCAAGCAAAAATTTTTCCCATCTGGCGATGACTTCAAAAGTTTTTGGATAGAAGACAGATTTTGTCACTCCCCAAAAAAAGTTTTCCCTTCCCCATCTTTTTTTCTAATTGTCTGTTTTTTTCCAGGGCCCTTTTTTTTTTTTCAATTTAAAAACACCAATATCTGAATCACTCTAGTCGATATTGCTTTTTGAGAACGTTTGGGGCCGTTGCGTGGATTGTATACCCTTTTTTTCATTTTTCCCCCTCCATTTTTCTTTTATGTTTTTCTAAACTATAATTATTCTAATAGTAATTGTCAGATGAGTTTTTAAGGAGTCGTCAGGGTCAAACCATTCTATCCCAAAAAACAGAGAGTATCATTCTCTAAGGGAATTTTAACTTTTTCCCTCTTTAGAAATTTTTATTCAATTTCAAAATGATGGGCCCATGTTTCCCCTTTATACAAATAGGGAAAAATTGGGTCTTTGTCTGATCAATCGTGTCGCATTATTCCACTCCTCCCCCTTTTCCGTTGTGGGTAGAATTTTGGGGATCATCTATGCTGCCACTTTTAACATGTTCAAATGGGATGAAGATTTTCTTAAACAGTCAGTATTTTGTATTATTAGGAATTTTTATTTTAAAAAACCCTTGGTGCATTAAGACTGAAATGGGGAACCTTATCGGGTGCATCTCTAATGTCCATAAGAGGACTTCTGAACAAATTTAATTATCTTGTATTTTCTGGCATATGTTTCCTTACACATCTACATTTCTTCAGAAAATGTGACGGGGTTTTTTGTTAATTTTTGGGGGCGATCCAACCGATACTCAATGGCGGGTTCGAACATATGCCGCTAGGGCCCCTTATCACTGCACCCCACACAACCTATATCCAAACGGGTCATTTAATCTAGGGAGACAAGAATTCCTTGGACCCCTTTTAACTAATTTAATTTAAAAACAAGTGGTCAAGACAATATAAAAGCCCAAATCAATAATAACAGTTCATACATAAAATTTTAAATTTAATTGTTAAAGGAAAAGATAGAAAGAAAAAATTTTTTTAAATTTTCAGAAGAATGCTCTAATTGATGGACTAATCTATTATATTTATCTGTTTGCTTTTATAAACAAAATGGTTTTGGGAAAAACTTTTAAAAAGGATAAAGGCCGTTTTGGGTTACTTTATCCCTCGGCTTTCTTGCTGAGGGAAATATTCACTAGCCGGGGTTTGGGGCCGCTTTGCAGGTTTTTTTGGCATCAAACAGTGTTTTAGTTAGGCTGACATCAGGTTTTTTACCGCTGTTCAAGGGACTGGGGTGCGGGATTCGGGGACAACTGGGTCTCCAATACACGGAAAAAGGGCCAGGGAAAAAGGCCAGGAAACAGGACAAAAAGGACCTTCAAATTTAAAAGTTAAAAAAACAAGGGCTTTGAGCCAATCGAGTTTTTTCTTTCGCCACCGAATCGTCCTTGAGCGACACATCAAATACCTTTTTTGCCGACAAAGGGAAGGGGAACATAACTTCATATAATGGGGTTAATATTTTTTTAACAAACTGACAGACGAGACTTTCAATGAAATTTAACAGGGTTTTTCCCTGGTATTTTTTTTTATTTATTTTTATTAATTAAATGGAGTTAAATTTTGGCCGGCGATTGGGGTGGGACAACATTCAAGCAATATCAATTGAAATAAATGAAATAATAACATAATCATTAAAAAACGTTAACTAAAAATAAATACATATAGATATAGTTTTTTACAGGGATTCCCAACTACGAACATCCATGGAATACACAAAATTAAAATATATACACAAACAAATATTAATAATAGAAATTAAATTTAATTCACATAATATCCGTTCAACTTTGAAGTTAACCAATAATTCATTTTACCTCCACCGAATAGACAAACTTTACAAGTTTGAAATTGGGGAATGCTCTTTTCTTGTGGGGTTCTTAGCGTGTTGGATCAGTTCAAAAAGAAATTTTTTTTGGAAACGAAAAAACCAATCAAAAATTTCCTGTTTTAGATAGCCAATGATATCCAGAACGTTGGTAAAAAGAAAAACGAAATTAAAGGAGAGACAGACTAATGTAATTTACTACTCTAAAAGGACAAACCCAGGGCCAGGGACTTGGGGACTTGTTTGGGAAAGGAAATTAACATGGCATGAAAACAAGGCAACAATTTTTTAAAAGTAAATAAGCCTTAACTGAAAGGGTGTTCCTTTTTACAATGGGAAAAGTTTCCCCAACACCAAAAAATTTTCCCTTGAAAGATTTGGGGCTTTATGGGGAAAGACTGCCAGTTTTTTTATCTTTCTGGAGAGTAATAATTAATTCCGCCACTAGGGTTTTAATGTTTTTAAACGAACCGACAATGATAAAGAAATCACGCAGTGGAAAAAAATCGCCCTCCAAATAGGTTGATTGTTTTTTTTTGGAGAGAAACTTCCATCCATTGATATTTTTAAAAATTGCTGCGTTTTCTTCATCATTTAATTACAACATTCCCAATATTTTGTCTCCATTTTTGATTAAATGTTTTTTTAAAAAGTGCAAATTTCCCTAAGGTCAGGTAAAATTGTTGATTGTCCCCCCTAAAAATGCCAGGTTAAAGGGGGAAATTTTCCTGACTTTAAACTCGGAAAATTTTTTTATATTTCAATGTTTATCATTTAAATTTTTAAAAATTTTTTGTCTTTAAGTTTTAAATTTCTACAATGGCAGACCAATGTGGGTGTTTTTCATAAATTTTCCCTTTTGAGCATTTGCATTGGTTTTTGTTTTTTTTGTTTTTTTTGTTTTTTGTTTTTTTTTTTGGGGGGGGGGGGGGGGGGGGGGGGGGGGGTTCGTTTTCTTTTCACCTTAAGGGCAAACTTTTTTGGGATTTTTTTTTTATTTGCATTTGATTTATTTTTTGTTATTTTGGTTCAATGGGCCTGGGGGTGACAGCAGCAATTTTTTTTAAAATTGGGGTTTCCCCAACAACCCCTAGGCATTAAAAATCTTTAAGGAGGTGGTTTTTTGGCCCCTGGTTTTAAAAATTTTAAAATTTTAAATAAACACTGCTTGATTAATTTTTTTTGATACACAATTTTTGAAATTTTTATTTTTTGGGGGGGGTTTTCCCCCTTTTTTCTATTCTTTACGGGGAATTCTTTGTTTTTTTGCTTTTGGGTTCTCAATTCATTATATTTGTGAGTGTTCATCATATTTGTAATATATTTTTATATTTGTTTCGATTGTGACCTTGAATAGTTTGGGGACATATATCCCATGTGAACCAAATTTAAATGTTTGTGTTATCGTTGGCTACAGTTTTTTTTTTTAATTTTAATGGTGGTGTTACAAAATTTCAACATAAATTCTGCGTTATTAAAAAGTCATTAATAGTTGGGGATTGGGCAAAAAAGTTTTTTGGGCCAAAATTTTAAATTAAAATTTCCCCAAAAAATACCTCTGAAAAAATTTTTAACATTTTGCGTATTGTGAGCTTTGTTTTTTTGTTTGTTTTTTTTTTAACGTAATGAATATTGTAAAATTCACATAAAAAATATAGTTTGAGGCAACTGTATAGGATTTATATGTCAAATGTTTTTGAAGTTTTTTAAGAAAATTAAAAAACAAAAAAAAAAACAAAAAAAATGATGGGGGCCGCAGTTTCATTAAACTAGGTAAACCCCGAGCATATTTACTGCATGTTTTTTGACTATACTTTTTCGTCATTGGAATGTCTCCACAATCCATAAATCGGTAGGGGAGGAACTATTGTGATTTTTGGTTAATCAAACGCACAAAGATATGGGGGGAAGGGGCTAAAAAAAACCCATATTTATTAATATTTATTATTATTATTATTAAATTTTTTATTTTTATTATTTTATATTATTATTATTATTATTTTTATTATTATATTTTTTGGGATGCAAATCTGTATTTTGGAGAAATGGAGTCAGTTTTTCAATTAAATTTTTTTTTAAAAATAGGGGGGAATTTTTTCCATCTTGTCGGGGGGAAAAAATGCCTAAACAAAAGGAAAACATTTATAGAAGAAAAAAAAATTATTAAAAGTCTATTAAATATAGTTTATCAAATTCACTGTAAAACCTAAAAGGGTCTGCTTTTTAAACCTCTTTTATTTATCTTGGGCACTCTACTATTATTTAATTTTTTCAGCATTGCAATTTGTTTTTTATAATGGAATTGGGGTAAATAGGCAAAAGAGTGATTGAAATAATCTTTTTATTTTAACATTTTGTTTTTAACATCTCCAAAGAAAGGGGGGAAGGGGGGGGAGAAAAGGGGGGGTTTGGGGAAAGCAAGAGAAAGAGTGGGCAGGGGGGGAATAAAAAGAATTTTAAATTATCTTCCAGTAGGTCAAGTTTAGTAAATATAAATAAAAAAAGATATGTACCGTTTTATTTTATAAATAATCCCTATTCATATTTTCATCAATACTTGCGTATGATTAAAAAAATTAGTACTTGATCATAGTTAACATATCCATCATCTCGCTTATAATAAAAATATATATATATATAAAATAAATATATATATATATATATATAAATTATATATAAATATATATATAATATAAATATATATATATATCTTTTAAGGGGGAAAGAGGGGGGGGGGGGGTAATTAAAGTTTAATTTTCCCCCGTTTAACTGTCAGATTACTCTTTAAATATAGAAACAAAAACGGCCGTTTTTTTTTCTGAAATTTTAAATCCCCCTTTGGGCATTTTCGTCAATACCATTGAACTTGGTATTTTCACCAAGTGGCTTGGATAAGGTTTACTCTAGAGCGCTATCTAATCTATCATCTCTCTTATCATCGCATTCAAACTGTCCCCACTATCAATCCTATTTTATCAGAACTGTCATTTTTACAAATTTATAGTAGGGTATTAGAATTGTAGTGTCCAAAAGTTTTCCAAATTCCGATTCCCCCCCTCACACCCCCCCCCCCCCCCCCCCCCCTTAACGTCCATTCGCAATACAAACCAAAATACGAATGGGTAATTGGGGAAAATAATCCGTACCAATTTTTTTAAAGTTATATTTTAAAAAACAAAAAAAAAAATTTGGGGGAGACCAAGTTTTTTTTTGAACCAGAAACCACCCCCCCACCAGTTTTGCTCCTTTTTTCCCCCCCCCCCCCCCCCAAAATAAAGATCAAATTTTTTGATTGCCTCGTAATCAGGGTACCTGGTCTCCTAGGGAAGAGGGGGGAAAGGTTTTTGGGGATTTGGTGGTGTTGTGTTCAATTTTTAATCCTTGAATTA
The DNA here is from genome assembly GCF_034508935.2 of Berghia stephanieae. NCBI lineage: Eukaryota > Metazoa > Mollusca > Gastropoda > Nudibranchia > Aeolidiidae > Berghia > Berghia stephanieae. Next base: position 9,294 of record NW_027623695.1, read on the forward strand.
AAAGGTTTAAAGTTTTGCCCCAACGGGGGAAAAAAATCGTGACGCCACCTTTTTTTCCGGTTCCCAAAACCGGAAGTATGCCCTAAACGTCCCCCGAGGGCTAATAATGAATAGGTTGTATATTTGGAATCATGAGATGGTAAATGACTTTAGTAGCCCGGTGTATACAGATTCTAAGGATTTCGGGG
>NW_027623696.1:0-9483 GCF_034508935.2 Berghia stephanieae
AAAAAAAAAAAAAAAAAAATTAAAAAAAAATTACTTTTAAATTTGGAAATTTGAAAATCCAAAAAAAGGATTTTCATGCAAAATTTGATGATTTTTCAACCCCTTAAAAAAGGAAAAATTTTAAAAAATTTTCAAATTTTTCCCAAAAAAAATAAAAAAACCAAAAAACCTTAAATCAAATTTCAAAAAAATTGGAAAAACAAGATTCAAAAACGGTTTTTATGGCAAAACTTTTTTCCCCCCCCTGGTTCAAAAAAAACGTAAAAATTTTAAAAAACTGGGAAAAAAACCAAAATTCAAAAATCCAAAAATTTTTAAGACTTTAAAAATTAAAGGTTTAAAGTGAATTTTGAAAAAAAAAAAATTTTAAAAATGTCAAAAAACCCGGAAAAAAAAAAATGAAAAAATTTTACCCAAAAAAAAAAAAAACAAAAATTCAAAAAAACCCAAATTTTTAATTTTTTTAATTTAAAACCCCTTTCCAAAATTTGAATTTTTAAGCAAAAAAATTTAAATTTATAGATTTTTTCAAAAATGAATTTTAAAAATTCCCCAAAAACCCCCCCCCAGGTGGGGGGGGGGGTGGCCCCCAAAAAAAAATAAAAAAAAAAAAAAAATTGGAAATTTTAAAACATTTCAAAATGGAATTGAAAAGCTTAAAACACCCCCATGAAAAATTGAATTTTTTATTTTGTTTAAAACTCGGGAAATTTAAAAAAACGCAAAATTTTAACAAAAAAAAAAAAAAATCAAAAACCGAAAACCAAATTTCTTTTTCCCCCCAAACCCCCAAAATTAAAAAAACTTTTTGAAAATTAAAATTTTATCCAAAATTTAAAAAATTAAAATTTGAAATCGAAAAATTTAATAAAACGTGAAAAACGAAAAATTTTTAAAAACCAAAATTTTAATTTTTTAATTTTTAAAAAAACTAAATTCCAAAAAAAAAAAACAAAAATTAAATTTTTTCAATTTTTTAAAATGGAAATTTAAAAAAACTTTTAAAAAACCTAAAAATGGAAAAATTTAAATTCAAAAAACCAAAATTTTAATATTTTAATTTAAAAATTGAAATCCCAAAAACAAAATTTTCCCAAAAAATTTTAAATTTTTTTCAAATTTAAAAATCGGGAAATTTTAAAAAAGTCGCCCCCCCCCAAAATTTAAAATAAAAAAAAAGTGAAAAAAAATAAAAAAACTAAATCCAAAATAAATTTTAAAATTGTAATTTAAAAAACCAAAAATTTTCATGAAAATTTGAGATTTTGCAAAAGTTTTAAAACCAAAAAAGAAAAAATCTCAAATTTCCCAAAAAAAAATGAAAAAATCAAAAATCCCCAAAAATTTAAAAAATTTTAAATTTTAAAAAATTTTAAAGAAAACTTAAATCAGTCTTTCAGCAAAATTTGAAGATTCATCAATTTCGAAAAAAACGGAAATTTAAAAAAATTTCCCCCCCCCCAAAACAAAAAAAAAAAAAAATTTTTTTTAAAAAGAATTGAAAACCCAAAATTCTAAATTTAAATTTAACAAAAATTGGTTTAAAAAGAAATTTCAAAAATCGAAAATTTGAAAAAAGTCAAATTTTTAAAAAAAAAAAATAAAAAAAAAAAATGGAAAAACCCCAAATTTTACTTTCAAAAAATATTTTCAAATTTAAAAAAAAACCTTTTTCCCTTCGAATTTTTATTTTTGGGAAAATGGGAAATTTGAAAAAATCGTCAAATTTCACCCCCAAAAAAAAGAAAAATCAAAAAAACCAAATCCAAAAATTTCTTTTTAACATTTTTAAAAAGAAAGATTCAAAATCGGTTTTCAGCAAAAAAGAAGATTTCACAATTTTCGAAAACGGGAAAAATTTTAAAAATCGTCAAAATTTCCCCCAAAAACAAAACAAAAAAAAAAAACCCAAAAAATTTTAAAAGAAAATTTTAAATCAAATCTAAATGATTTTCGAAAAAACTAAGTTTATCAATTGTGAAAAATGAAATTAAAAAAAACGTCAAATTTCCCCCCCAAAAAAAAAATAAAAAAATAAAAAAATCCAAAAAATTTAAATTTTTTCATTGTAAAAAAAAGACTCAAAAACGATTTTCGCAAAAAATTGAAGATTTTCAATTTTGAAAATCGGAATTTTAAAAAATCGTCAAATTTTCCCCCCCCTTCCCAAAAAAAAAAAAAAAAAAATAAAATCGAAACCCCAAATTTTTTTTTTAAAAAATTGTGAAATTTTAAAAGATTTAAAACGGGTTTCAAAAAATTCGAAGTTTTCCCCCCAAATCAAAAAAAAAAACGTAAAAAAAAAAAAACAAAAAAAAAAAATTTAAAAAAACCAAAAATTTTTAATTTTTACATTTAAAACCAAAAATTTTTCCTCTTTACCAAAAAAGAAAAATTTTTCAATTTCAAAAAAGAAAAATTTTAAAAAAACGTAAATTTAATAAAATTTAAAAAAGAAAAAATTAAAAATCCAAAAATTTTTTTTTTTTCATTTTAAAAATTTAAAGCCAAATCAATTTCAAACAAAAATTGAAAAATTTTTTCAATTTCAAAACTGGGAAATTTTAAAAAAAATTTAATTTTAAAATAAAAAAAAAAAAAGTAAAAAAAAAAAAATTAATTTAATCAAATTGAAAAACTAAATCCAAAAAGGAAAATTTTTTTAAAAAAATAAAATTTTTATAAAAATTTTAAAAATCGGGAAATTTAAAAAAACGTAAAAAAAAAAAAAAATAAAAAAAAAAAAAATCGGAAATCAAAAAATTTTTTCCCCCCCCCCCTCAAAAAAAGGGTTTTTTAAAAATTTTGGGGTTTTAATTTCAAAATTGGAATTGAAAAGTCAAAATTTCAAAAAAAAATGAAAAAATCAAAAATCCAAAAATCCAAAAAATTTTAAAAAAAATTTTTAAAATTAAAAGTCAAAATTTTTTTCAGAAAAAAATTGAGATTCAAGGGTTTTGAAACAAAAAATTAAAAATTCAAATTTCAATAAATGGAAAAAAACGAAAAAAAACAAAAACCAAAAAAATTTTAAAATTGAAAATAAAAATCCAAATAATTTTAAAAAAAAATTTAATTTTTCAATTTTTAAAAAAAAAATTGAAAAATCTCAAAATTTTAAACCAAAAAAATTTAAAAATTTAAAATTCCCCCCCCCTTTTTTTTAAAAAAAAAAAAATCGAAAACCCCCAAAATCCTTTTTAAACAAAAAATTGAAAAAAATTTTAAAAGATTTCAAATTCGGGAAAATTTTAAATTATAATTTTTGATCATTGTAAAACTCTGAAGATGCTCAAAGTCAACTATTTCAAGCAAAAAATTGAAGATTTCATCAGATTGTCGAAAACTCGGAAATTTGAAAAAATCGTCATAATTCACCATAAAACGTGGAAAAAAATTTTTTAAAATTCAAAAATCCAAAATTTTAATTTTTGATCATTGTAAAACTCTGAAGAAATCTCAAAGTCGGGGCTATTTTAAGCAAAAAATTGAAGATTTCTTCAATCTATCGAAAACTGGAAATTTCAGAAAAAAATCGGTCTCCCCCCCCCCCACCCCCCTCAAAAAAAAAAAAAGTGAAAAAAATGAAAAATCTGGAAACTCCAAATTCTAATTTTTTAACATTGTGAATCTCAAAGATGCTCAAAACGGCTCTTTCTTTCAAAAATTCGAAAGATTTGTCATAAATGTCAAAACTTGGAAATTTGAAAAATCGTCAAAATTCACCAAAAAAAAATGAAAAAAATCAAAAATCCTAAATCCTAAATTATCATTTTTTCAACATTGTAAATAGAAAGACTTCAAAATCGAGTCTTTTCATGCAAAACTTTTGAAGATTTCATCATATTGGCGAAAAATTTGGAAATTTGAAAATATCGTCAAAATTTCACCATAAAAATTAAAAAAACGAAAAAAAAACAAATCCAAAATTTTCATTTTTGATCAAATTTTAAACTCTGAAGATGCTCAAAGCGACTATTTCAAGCAAAAAAAAAAGAAAATTTTCAGATGTTTCGAAAATCGGAAATTTTAAAAAACGTCAAATTTCCCCCCCCCCCCCCAAAAAAAAAAAAACGTGAAAAAAAGGAAAAATCTGAAACTCCAAAATTCTACTTTCTTTAAAAATTGTGAATCCGAAAGCGCAAAACGGACTCTTTTCATGCAAAAATCGATTTTTTGCATACTTTAAAACTCGGAAATTTTAAAAAATCGTCAAATTTTACCGAAAAAAAAAATAAAACTAAAATTTCATTTTAAATTAAACTCGAAAACGTTCAAAATCTTTTCAAAAATAATTTTATCATTTCGATTGCTTTAATCTCAAATCCCAAAAAAAGTGAAAAAAGAAAATTTCCAAAATTAATTTTTCGTAAAACTCGAAGAAAGTTGGAAGATTTCATCAATTTTCGAAACTCGGAAATTTCAAAAAATCGTCCCAATCCCCCCCCCCCCCCCCCCCCAAAAAAAAAAAAAAACGTGAAAAAATGAAAAACCGAAACTCCAAAATTCTACATTCTTAACATTGTAACTCAAAAAATCTAAAACGGACTCTTTCATTTCAAAAATTCAATATTTGTCATACTGTTGAAAACTCGGAAATTTGAAAAAATCGGCAAATTTACCGAAAAAAAAAATGAAAAAAATCAAAAATCCTAAACTCTTAAATTATCATTTTCAACATTGTGAAATTAAAAAGACATCAAAATCGAGTCTTTCAGCAAAACTTCAAAATTCATCAATTTTTCGAAAATCGAAAATTTGAAAATATCGTCAAATTTCACCATAAAACGGAAAAATCGAAAAATTCAAAAACCAAAATTTTTTTTGATCATTGTAAAACCGAAGATGCTCAAAGTCACTATTTTCAAGCAAAAATTGAAGATTTCATCGATTGGGCGAAAACCCGGGAAAATTTGAAAAAATCGTCATAAAATTTTACCATAAAAAGTGGAAAAATTGTAAAAAATTCAAAAATCCAAATTTTAATTTTTGATCATTGTAAAAAACCCTCGAAGATGCTCAAATCGACTATTTCAAGCAAAAAATTGAAGATTTCATCAGATTATCGAAAACTCGGAATTTTAAAAAAAATCGTCTCCCCCCCCCCCCCCACCCCCCCTCAAAAAAAAAAAAAAAAAGTGAAAAAAATGAAAAATCCTGGAAACCCTAAATTCATTTCTAAACATTGTGAATCTCGAAGATGCCAAAAACGGGCTCTTTCATGCAAAAATCGATATTTTGTCATACTGTTGAAAACTCGGAAATTTTGAAAAAATCGCAAATTTAACCGAAAAAAAAAATGAAAAAAAACAAAAATCCGTAAACTCTTAAAAATTATCATTTTTCCACATTGTGAAACTCGAAAGACGTTCAAAATCGAGTCTTCATTCAAAACTTTTTGAAGATTTCATCAGATTGTCGAAAAAATTCGGAATTTGAAAGTATCGTCAAAATTTTCACCATAAAACGTGTTAAAAATCGGGAAAAAATTTAAAACCAAAATTTAATTTTTGATCATTGTAAAACCAGAATATGCTCAAATTTCGACTATTTCAACAAAAAAATTGAAGATTTCATCAGATTTCAAAACCGGAATTTAAAAAAAAGCAAATTCCCCCCCCCCCCCCCCCCCTTAAAAAAAAAAAAAGAAAAAAAGGGAAATCTAATTCCAAAATTTATTTCTAAACATTTTTGGGAAATTTAAAAAACTCAAAACGGACTCTTCAGCAAAAATTCGAGATTTTTTATTGTTGAAAACTCGGAAATTTTAAAAAAAAGCAAAATTTCAACCGAAAAAAAACGTGAAAAAAAAAAAAATCCGTTAACCCTAAATTACAATTTTTTAACATTGTAACCCAAAACTTCAAAAACGATTTTTATGCAAACTTTTAAGATTTCATCAATTTCGAAAAATTTGAAAATTTAAAGTAACGTCAAAATTTCCAAACCTAAAACGGAAAAAACGAAAAATTCAAAAACCAAAATTTTAATTTTTTATCATTGAAAACCTGAGATGCCAAAGCACATTTCAAACAAAAAACGAAGATTTTTACAATTTTCGAAATCGAAAAATTTAAAAAAATCCATAATTTCCCATAAAATGGAAAATCGAAAAATTCAAAAAACCAAAATTTTAATTTTTATCATTGTAAAACTCAGGGCTCAAATTCGACTTTTCAAGCAAAAATTGAAGATTTATCAGATTTTGAAAAAACGGAATTTTAAAAAATCGCAAATTCCCCCCCCCCCCCCCCCCCCCGGGGGGGGGGGGTGGCCCCCCAAAAAAAAAAAAAGTAAAAAAAGAAAAATCGAAACTCCAAAAATTTTACTTTCTAAACATTGTTTAATCCGAAAGAGCTTAAAACGGGCTCTTTTATGCAAAAATTCATGATTTTGTCATACTGTTTAAAACTCGGGGAATTTTAAAAAAAAATCAAAAATTTTAAACCCAAAAAAAAAATGAAAAAAAAAAAAAAAAACCCCCAAACCCTTTAAAAAACATTTTTTTCATTGTGAAACTCGAAAAAAGTTCAAAAACCAGTCTTTCATGCAAAACTTCCCAAGATTTTTTAAAAAGCGAAAAACAAAATTTGAAAGGGCGTCAAATTTTTACCCTAAAACGTGGGGAAAAAAAAAAAAATTCAAAAAAAACCCAAAATTTTTTTAAATTTTTTATCATTTTTTAAAAATCTAAAATGCTCAAAAAACCTATTTCAAGCAAAAAAATTTAAGATTTTTTTTAATTTTGAAAACTCGGAAATTTTTTAAAAAAAACAAATTTTAAAACCCTAAAAATGGAAAAATTTTAAAAATCAAAAATCCAAAATTTTTAATTTTTTTTTTATTTTTTTAAAAAAATGAAATGCTCAAGTCGACTATTTCAAGCAAAAAAAATTTTTGATTTTTTTTAGATTACGAAAAAACCCAAATTTCAAAAAAAAACGTCGTCCCCCCCCCCCCCCCCCCCCCCCTTTAAAAAAAAAAAAAAAAAATGAAAAAAAAAAAAATCTGGGAAAATCCAAAAATTTTACTTTTAACATTTTGAATCTCGAAAGAGTCAAAACGGACCTTTCTTTCAAAAATTCGATGATTTTTTCATAAATTTGAAAACTTGGAAATTTTAAAAAAACGTCAAATTTAAAACCCAAAAAAAAAAATAAAAAAAATCCAAAAAATTTCCGGGGTTAAAACTTTTCCTAAATTTATCAATTTTTTAAACCAATTTAAAAATTAAAAAAAAAAAGAAAATCAAATCCCAAAAACCTTTTCAAAAGGCCCAAAACCCCTTTAAAAATTTTATTTAATTTTCCCAAAAAAAAACGAAAATTTGAAAAAAAAAATAAAACGTCCCAAAAATTTTTCCAAAACCAATTAAACCTGGAAAAATCGAAAAATTAAACCCAAAATTTCCAAAAAATTTTAAAAAAAAATTTTTTTATATTGTAAAACTCAAAATGTCAAAATCGACTATTAACAAAAAATTTTAAGATTTTATCGATTTTCCAAAACCCGGGAAATTTTAAAAAACCCCAATTTTACCAAAAAAATGAAAAATTTTAAAAAAACAAAAATTTTTAAAAATTTTAAATTTTTTGAAAATAATTGAAAACCCCAAATTCCCAAAAAATGAAAATTTTAAAAAAAAAATTTTTTAAATTTCAATTTAAAGATTTCAAAAATTGGAAAATTTCAAAAAAAAATCGTCTCCCCCCCCCCCCCCCCCCAAAAAAAAAAAAAAAAAAAAAAAGAAAAAACGGAAACCCAAAAATTTTACTTTCTAAAATGTAATCTCAAAGTGCCCCAAACGGGCTTTCTCAAAAATTTGATGATTTTTTTCAACGTTGAAAAATCGGAAATTTGAAAAAATCGTCAAATTTAAACCCAAAAAAAAAAAAGAAAAAAAATCAAAAAACCCTAAACCCCTAAATTATCATTTTTTAAAAATTTTGAAACTCGAAAAACTTCAAAACACTTTTTTTCATGCAAAACTTCGAAGATTTCATCAGATTGTCCCAAAATTCGGAAATTTAAAGAACGTCCAAAAATTTTACCAAAAAAAGTGGAAAAATCGAAAAATTCAAAAAATCCAAAATTTTAATTTTTGATCATTTAAAACTCGAATGCCAAATTTGACTATTTCAAAACAAAAATTTTAAGATTTCATCAGATGTCGAAACCCCGGAAATTTGAAAAAAACGTCAAAATTTCCCCCCCCCCCCCAAAAAAAAAAAGTGAAAAAAAAAAAATCTGGGAAAAACCAAAAATTTTACTTTCTAAATTGTGAAACTCGAAGATGCTCAAAACGGGCTCTTTTCAGCAAAAATTCGATGATTTTTCATCCGTTGAAAAAATCGGAAATTTAAAAAATCGTTTAAATTTCCCCCCCCCAAAAAAAAAAAGTGAAAAAAAAAAAAATTTCCTTAAACCCCCTAAAATTTTCTTTTAACATTGTGAAACTCGAAAGACTTTAAAACGACCCTTTTATGCAAAATTCGAAGATTTCAACGTTGAAAAATTCGGAAATTTGAAAAAATCGTCAAATTTCACCAAAAAAAAAATGAAAAATCAAAAATCCAAATCCTAAATTTCATTTTTCAACATTGTGAAACTCGAAGACGTTCAAATCGACTCTTTCATGCAAAATTGAAGATTTCATCAGATTTCGAAAACTCGAAATTTGAAAAAATCGTCAAATTCCCCCCCCCAAAAAAAAAATGAAAAAATTAAAAATCAAATCCTAAATTAATTTTTAACATTGTGAAACTCGAAAGATGCTCAAAATCGACTCTTTCATGCAAAAATTGAAGATTTCATCAATTGTCGAAAACTCGGAAATTTGAAAAAATCGTCAAATTTCAACCGAAAAAAAAGTGGAAAAAATCAAAAATCTGAAAATCCTAAATTTTATTTTTATCATTGTAAACTCGAAGAGCTCAAAATCGACTCTTTCATGCAAAAATCGAAGATTTCATCAGATGTCGAAAACTCGGAAATTTGAAAAAATCGTCAAATTCCCCCCCCCCCCCCCCTCAAAAAAAAAAAAAAGTGAAAAAAATGAAAAATCTGGAAACTCCAAAATTCTAGTTTCTAAACATTGTGAATCTCGAAAGATGCTCAAAACGGACTCTTTCATGCAAAAATTCGATGATTTTGTCATAATGTTGAAAACTCGGAAATTTGAAAAAATCGTCAATTTACCGAAAAAAAAAGATGAAAAAAATCAAAAATCCGTAAACTCCTAAATTATCATTTTCAACATTGTGAAACTCGAAAGACGTTCAAAATCGACTCTTCATGCAAAACTTCGAAGATTTCATCAGATTGTCGAAAATTCGGAAATTTGAAAAGAATCGTCAAAATTTCACCATAAAACGTGAAAAATCGAAAAATTCAAAAATCCAAAATTTTAATTTTTGATCATTGTAAAACTCTGAGATGCTCAAAGTCGACTATTTCAAGCAAAAATTGAAGATTTCATCAGAT
>NW_027623697.1:0-9475 GCF_034508935.2 Berghia stephanieae
CTTCCCCTCTTCCTCTCTCTCTCTCTCTCCCCTCTCTCCTCTCTCTCTCTCTCTCTCTCTCTCATTTTTGAAAGTGTGGGAAATCCTTTTTTTCTCTCGTGTAAATGTCATATATTAGTTTTGGTTTGGGTTTTTTGTTTATATATAATTGAATGTATTTGAGTATATTTCTAATAGCAGAATCCTGTGACCTGTGTTCAGATACTAGTTTGGTTGCTTCAGACAAGACATTTTATGATAGATTTTTTGAACTCCCAGTAGTTTTGTTCCCTTCTTAAACCTTTCCCTTTCCTGACCTCCATAGTGGGCAGGGGGTACATACTGTTCTTCTATCCCCTTATGTCTATTTTCCAACATGCTTTCTGTCTTTGTCTTAGAATGAATTGCTGTTTTGTCATGGGCCTGGTCGAGTCCTAGCGGGAGGGAAACAGTCATATGCATTGTTATTGTTTTGGGAGATGATATTTTTTTTCCGTGTACATCATCTCCTGTTATGTATTATTATATTTGTTATTGTAATGTTTAATGTAAGCATTTCTGGGTGGGGATCCTGACCTCCCATAGTGGCGGGGAGGTACATGCTGTGTCTTCTATCCCCCCATACCCGTTTTCCAATTGTTTCTTGTCATTGTCTTGGAATGAGATTACTTAGTTTTTGTCCTGATCCTTGCCGAGCTCTTTGGCTGGGAGGGAAACAGTCGAATGTATAGTTATAGTTTTGGGATATGATATTTTTTTTCCTTGTAAATCATCTCTCAGTTATGCATTGTATTATGTTGAGTTACATATATATTATATGATTGGTAAACATTTGAGTGTATTCCTCTTAGTTGGGACCTGTGCTTGTGTCTGGATGAGACTTTGAGTGATCTCAAACTAAGTACATGGTGGTATGCTCTTGGAATCTACATCTGATCCTATTTGTTCCCATTTCCCCTATGTCTTACTTTTCTTGGTGCTTACATTGTAATTCGATAACTTTTTACTATCCCATTTTCTTCCTTTTTACTGGCGCTGATATAACCTAAATGTGTTGCAAGCGCCGTAAAACCCTTAAAAACAACAAAACAAACAATGTAAGCATTTGAGTGTATTCCTCTTTGTTGGATTCTGTGCTTGTGTCCGATGAGCCTTATACTTATAGGTGACTCAAACTAAGTAGTTACATTGGTGGTGCTCTTGGAATCTACATCGGATCCCTTTTTGTTCTCAGTTCCCCCATGTCTTACTTTTTCTTGGGTGCTTTAATTGTAATTCTAATTCTAAGCTTTTTACAAACCATTTTCTTCCTTTTACTGGCGCTGATATAACCTAAATGTGTTGCAAGCGCCGTAAAACCCTTAAGAACAAACAAAAACAAACCTGTTCCCTAGCTTTGTTTTTCATGGGACTGTGTAAACACAAATCATACTCTTTTAAGAGATAATCTTACTAATCCACCCTATCTGTTTTTTTCTGATGTTGATTGACATAGTGTTGCAAGGCCATAAAAGCTCCTTAAACAAACATGGTTTTAAAATTTGATCTACAGCATAATTACTTTACCAATTGCAGTAAATCTCTCACAAGTTATAAAGTTTTTATTTTACGTTTCATTCCATCCAGCTATTTATGTTTGTATATTGACACATATCATATTTTACTGTTATTGTATGGATAATACATTTTGTAATGGATGTCATAAATGTTAAAGTCAAATATACATTTTTGTCATTAAACAAGATATTACTGCGGCAATGTGATATCTTGCAATGAAACAATCATGTTTTTCTGTTGTTCTTTTTAAAATTAAAATGTTGATTCTATTTTAAAAAGATTAAGATTAATGTCGCTTGGCTTTCTGATGAAATTATGCAGAAGTGCCTCTTGACAGTAATATAAATATATATATATATTATATATATATATAATACACACACACATGTGTGTGTATGTGGTGTGTGCGCATGGATATATTTATCTATTAATTTATTGCCGCCTCCGTTGAGTCCCATGGAATAAACATACATTCTTTTCTTTAGCCTTTATAACAATTTTAAAGTCATTCAATTCATTCACAATGAACGACAGCGGCCGATGGTGTGTGGTGTGTGTGTGTGTGTGTGTTGGTGGGGGGGGGTGATGATAGTGGAGCATCAACCGTATAGAACACAGCGAATGCTTTTGTTGTTCCCTTTCATTCATAAAGCTTCAACAGCGGAGTCACGAATTTTGCTTTTATGGGTGCGTAGGCTCCTCCGTTGGTGAAAATGGACACCTCTCTAAAAAATTAATGAGTCACCGGTGTTATTTTGCTCTGCTGACTGGTTGGAGTCACGATGTCATTTTTGACAATGAGTCGCTTTAAACTTTAACTCTCTCCTTTTTTCCGGATTTTACCCCAAAACTTCACACCCAACCTATACAAAAATAGATTTATTTCCCTCAAACACAATAGCTGTTAGTTCTTGCTATATCTACATATTCTTTCTGATAAACGAGCTCTTCAAGTCAGTGTTAATATACTTTTAACTATATCAAAAATGTTTGTTCAAATATTATGATGTACAAAAGAAATCAGAATGAGAAAAAGGTAGGCTGCATCGTGGGTGGGAAGAGAGGGTTAAATACTTGCTCCTTCAATGAGTTATAAAATGATTCTTTTATCATCCAATGGATTGCATCGCTGTGATAGCTTTATTCTTTTTTTTTTTCAGTTAAAATAATTGTGTCCCTAGCTATGATCATTTTGACTAATGAAGAAAGCCATGCTTTTATGAGACTGGGTCTCGAACTGACCAAAGTGTATGGGAATGGTGTCAATGCAAATCACGTACCTGGCTGGGGTCTTGACCTCCCAAAGTGGACAGGGAGGAGGCCTTGGCTGGGAGAGAAACAGTCGATTGGAGATGATATTTTTTCCCTTGTAAAGCATCTCTGTCTGCAATGCATTGTTATTATTTTATTTTTTTAAACATATTATTTGTAAACATTTGAGTGTATTCCTCTCGTGGATCTTGTGCTGGTGTCTGGTGAGACCTTTAGGTGATTTCAAACTAAGTACTTTGGTAGCGTGCTCTTGGAATCTACATCTGTTTCCTATTTGAACCAATTCCACTTTGTCTTTCCTTTTTCTTGGGTGCTAGAACTTTTTACTATCCAATTTTCTTCCTTTTAACGGCGCTGATGTGACCCTAATGTATTGTAAGCGCCGTAGAACCCTTAAAAACAAAATTTATCTTCCTTTTTACTAGTGCTGATATGACCTTAGTGTGTTGCCAGCGTCAAAACAAACAAATCACGATTAACTCTCTCCTTACCACTATTTTCAGAATTTTACCCTAAAATCTATACTCACCAAACACAAAAATAGATTTTTCAAACAGATTAGAAACGAGTATATTCTATATTTTTTCAGAAAAATGAGCTCTGCAACACAGTGTCGAGTTTTTATGCTATAACTATAAAAAATGATATCAGAATAAGAAAATTGTTGGCTGCATCGTAATGAATGTGACGATTTTCCTATGGTGGTAAGAGAGGGTTAACTTTGATCAAAGGGTTAAACACGTCACCACGAATTACATCTTCCATGAATAAACCAGTGCGCTTCATCGGAGGGGTCTTTCTACCTGTCCAACATGTACCGCTGTGGGCAAGAACCTGAGACGGCAGAGCATCTAGTCGAACGGTGTTTTGTGACGATGCTACCCGGCGGGTTTGCGACGATGCACGAGTGCGGACTAGACTTGCTGATGGGTCGATCGTCATAACATAGTGTGTGAAAACCATAAGAGGCTGCTCCATGTTTTGCACCTCTTCTCTTGTGGGTCGTCTGACCCCCATGTGGACAGGAAGCCACTTGCTGTGTCATCTATGTTTTCTCATTCCATGCTGTTCTCTTTCCAATTCCGTGTTGCTCTCAATCTTTGTTCTAGATTGAAGTTGCTCGTTATTTTCCTAGTCCTGGCCGGAACCTTAGCTGAGAGGGAGCCAGTAAAATTTTTAAGCACCTTTTTTTTGAGAGATGATAATTTTTAAAAATCCTTTTAAATCATCTCTCTATTTGTTAACGTATGATTTATTCAGTTGTGAAAACGTGTATAATAAGAATCTAAACAGGTGTGTATGAAAGGTGCCAGACAAAGCAAGAAAGAAAAATACAAGAAAAAAACCCATCCCATCCCCAGTCGAGGTCGACTGATTTTTTGGGATATGTTTTTTTCTTTCTTGCTTTGTCTGCACCTTTCATACACACTTTTCAGATCTTATCTTACACTATCCGCTCCATAGTTTCTTAATTTGATATAATTGTGTATTGTATTGTGTACTTTGTAAACATTTGAGTTTATCCGTCAAAGCGCGTTCCTTTGGTTGTGCCTTGTTGGAACTTTTAGTTATAATATAAAAATAGCACCGTTGTTGGATTGATCGTTGAATCCTCTGTCCTCTATTCGAACCAGTCCCTTTTGTCTTCCTTTTTATTTATTTTTGTGTTGTTGTTGTTTGCTTTAAGTTCATGTCTTCATTTTTTACTGGCGATGAAATGACATTTTTTAGTGGCGCAAGCGCTAAAAAAAAAAAACCTCCATAAAAACAAAACAAAAATAAAACACATCACTTATCAAGTCACCAGCAGTCTTTTCATTGCTTGACTTATATTAAAAACATCGATAACATATTATAAACTTAAGCACGGAGATTGGTTTACAAAATATTGTTGTAAATTCTATCCTTTAAAGCCATGATAAGTCATGGTGAAATATCATAGCAATAAAGAACCACTCTTACGTGTTTTACCCACTGAAGTGTACTAAATGTCACCCTAAATAATAAAAAGGTAGTTATGATTCTGTAAAGAAAAAAAAAGTACAAACGAGAGTGGATACAAAAAAAAATAAATAAAATAAAAGTATTACAATATTTAAGAGTATTTAAGTAGGTATTCGTTTTAGGAGTTTATAGAGCATGTGAACCTAACGACGCGTTGGTCGCACTGACAAAATCACTTATACTTTTTTCGACCCAATGAAATCATTGGTAATATATATATATATTATATCATATATATATATAAATATAATATATATATATATATATATATATAGATATAAAATAAATATATATGTGATTGAGAAAGAGAGAGAGAGTGTGTGTGAGAGAGTGTGTGTGTGTGTGTGAGAGAGAGAGAGAGAGAGAAAGAAAGAAAGAGAGAGAGAGGGGGAGAGAGAGAGAAAGAAAGAGAGAGAGAGGGGAGAGAGAGAGAGAGAGAGAGAGAGAGAGAGAGAGAGAGAGAGAGAGAGAGAGAGAGAAGAGAGAGAGAGAGAGAGCACTGTCACTATATTTAATTTTCGTTTGGATTCCTGTCACACCCGACCGACAAATTGAGATTAGACTGAGGTGGTTTGCTTTGGGGAAAACCACAGGGGCAAAACCTTGCCTCATGATCCCGATCTTAATTTAGTGATTTACAAATCTCAAATCTTTTTCTTTGATTAGATTTTTATTCGCAAAAAAATGGATATGTCATATCGAACTTAGTAATGATAACGATAATTAATTATATGGTTTATTCACCAAATTCTATTATCCTCGACGTTACCTAATTTTTGTAGTGAACGGTATTCGCTGAAGCGTGACACAGGCTTCATATTTTATAGGTCAAAGCCATCGTGCGTAGCGGTTAGTCTAAAAGTAAAAGCCAGAACATGAGCTGTTGGCAAGTAATAATAAACACATTGGATTAGTACTGTTGGCTGCATTTTGGAACACATCACATTGACTTGATTACAGTAGGTGACCTACCTAAACACTGCGAAGTGTTGTGATTTTTATAATATATGAATATTATCATTCTATAATTTGCAGCTGATAATTTGTGTCCTCGGCCGCGTAGCTTATTGAAACATTCCTACACATGACATTGAATGTGTCAATTCGTTGCCTTCGTAAACTAAAAGCTTGCTACTAATTTCTTAAAAGATCCTCATAAAAGAAGACAAATATTATGGGAAAAAGACAATTGTGAGTTGTAATCTGTAACTCAACCAATAAAATTATTTATTTCCTTGGCTCTTCTAACAACTAGATAAATACTCACTTTTACTTTTGTTTGGTGCTCATCGTCTTCTTTAATGACGTTGTTTTCTGTCAGTATCAGGTCTTTAGTTTACGAATTCCACGGTCAGGTTCTGTACTGTTGGTTTGAGAAAGAAGCGGCATTGTCTAAAAAAGGATGTACCCAAGCAGTACTTGTACAATGTGTAATGTTTATGACAAAGAATCATCTTTGAATATAATAAATAATAGATTTTCTCTTAATGGAGCGATGTATATTACTTGTCCATGTGCTCGAGGTCATTGGTCACATTGGATACGAGCTCAAATGACCCACATGGTGAAAATTGTTCACAGTTTGAGAAATATCCAACACACAATTGGTCATTATACTCAGCTTGACACATGGGTATGTTTTACGCTTCTCATAAACACGACAGCGTGTTACATTTATTGAGAAATGACCAATAGTTGGACAGCAACAAATCATGTGATCGATGACAAGGTTGGACGAAAACATGAATATAGATCGCAATGTTGATAAAATGTCACCAATTTGTCTCTTCGAACGTGAAGCCAGGTTACGCTAATACTTCTATCTGTGTGTTGGTTACAATATAGATAGTATGCAGATGACGTCACTCAGGCCTTTGTTATTGTTTTTGCCATCCGCGTTTGTGAGTTGTTCTCACTAAACTGTATAACCAACTATAAAAGTTCATGGTTACACAGAGTTTGTGTTTGGTCCGTTATACTTCCGGATGGCAATGTTGTGAACTCCTTGGCCAAGCGCATTCTATCTATAGATAGAACGAAGATGACGTCACTCCTGTCTTTGTTATTGTTTTTTGCCATCCACGTTTATGAGTACTCTCACCAAACTGTATTAACCAGACTATAAAAGTTCATGGTTACACAAAGTTTTTGTGTGTTGGTCCGTAATACTTCCTGAATGTAATGTTGTGAACTTCTTAGCCAAGTGCATACTATCTATACACTAAGATAACCACGCTTCTCGACACTGGTCATAAGGTTTCACTATCGACGGTTGTGTCTAAGGAAAATAAACATTGTTCTAACCGCTTGATGAATAAAACCAACACAGAAATCTATGTGTAAACTTAAACGTTTGTAATGTGATCGAGAAAATCGTGTGATAACTAGTCACCCATTTGGCGTTTGAAAACAATAACAAATATCAGAAAACGGTCGAGTCCATTCGCGTTATTTATTGTTTATAAACAACCAACCATGTTTGTCCGAGCGCGTGGAGGTGTGTCAAACAATTCATGTTTTGATTGGTCAAAATCTACTAGTTATTGGCTTTAGAAGGCAAAGCTGATGAGCTTTTTATTTAAATTCATGTTAATTGATGGCATTCGCTTAGGCAAAATACTCGCCATTTAACGTTTAAAATGATAATAAAGATAATAAAAGTAATGATAATGTTAATAATAAAAATAATAATAATAATAATAATAATAATAATAATAAAATAATAACAATAATAATAATGAAAAATAAAATAATAATAATATAATAATAATAAATAATAATAATAATAATAATAATAATAATATAATAATAATAATAATAATAATATAATAAAATAATAATAATATAATAATAATAATAATAATAATACTTTATCTGCCCCCGCCCCCCCCCCCCAAAAAAAAAAAAAGAAAAGAAAAAGAACTGTATGCACAAACATGCGTGTGTTAAATATATACATAAACCACGTGTGTAAAAAAAGAAAACGAAAAAGTAAATGTAAATGGCAGCATAAAACACTATAGATAGTATGCGCTTGGCTAAGAAGCTCATAACATTGCCATCCGAAGTATAACGGACCAACACACAAAACTGTGTGTATCCATGAACGTTTATAGTTGGGTTAATACAGTTCATGAGCATACTCATAAACGCGATGGCAAAAAACAATCAACAAAGATATAAGTGACGTCATCTTCAAACTATCTATAAGTCCATAATAAAGTATTAATAGAGTAAATAAATTATTTAGAACGAAAGACGTGTGTGCATGCGTGCAATATAAAATTCAAGTGTTAAAAAATGACCATGCTTTAAAGATTAATTATATTATATGGTACAATGAAAAGCCTACTTTGTGTCCTACCCAAAGGGTAGCACGCAACCGCTGTTGTCTATTTCACGCTTTAAAAACCGGGATAAATTCCGACTCTGTAGGTCTAATGACTCTGAATGATGCTTTACTTACATTATATATTTTTTAAAATTTGCTTTTTTCGCCACGACATCGTAAGATATCGTCGCCTTTGGCATTCCCACTGAAGGAATATAGATAACTCATCAAACAAGATGTCTGATGTCAACAGGAATCACCCATGTTGCCAAGTAAGCAAATTGTGGGTTGATAATCTTGCTCAAGGAAAAAATGAAAGTGCCTGAAGCGGGCTCGAACCCGGGGTCATCCGGATCACAGTGCGATGCCTTAACCACTCGACCACTTCGCCCCCCCCCCCCCCCCCCCCACTTACACCATAGAACAGCTTAAATCAGTTGTAGATAAAATTATAATATGATCTACACTAAACGGTATGATGGATTTTTTTTTGTTTGTTTTTATTAGTTTTTTTTAAATTTTTTTCTTTTTTAAATTTATTTTTTTTGTTTGTTTTTTTGTGTGTCTGTGTATGTGTGTAGAAGAAAAAAATATTTCGCGGCAACTGATAATATCTCTGGTGGTTCAAACATAATTACAATAACTAATAAAGTGACATCATTTCATTCATTCTTTTAATCAAGCGTGAGCATTTATCCACTAAAAGTGCTCAAAGCGGGCCTTTACAGGGTCCTCGGTCTTAAGTTAACATGTGTGACAAGACAGGACTCCTATAAGGCGATGTCTCATTTTTTTTCCGGCAGAGACAGCTGTTGACGGCCAGTACTCATTTTACACTTGAGTACAATGAGAAAAAGTAGTAAGGAGCTTGAGTAAGGACTCAAACCATGCACCGTCAGAGAGGGACCTGATCCCTGGATCTTCCGGTCAGAATGCAAGTGTCATACCCAATGTCCTCAAGTGTAAATATACCAAGCCGCTAACAACTTTGTCACAGTCGGAAAAAAAGTGTAATGTCGCCTAACAGTAAATAAATAATTTAGCTTTATATAGCGCAATATCTACAAAATGTGCTCAAAGCGCTTACAAGGTGTCCCTGTCAACAGCAACATTTAACATGTAGAACGGGACATGACGCCAGTTAGGCGGTATTACAATTTTTCGGACACAACGCTGTTAACGCCAGGTATTCATTTTACACCTGAGTACGGTGAGAGAATGTGAATAAAGGCCTTCTCCAAGGACTCAACTATGCGCCGCCGAGCGCGAGGCTCGAACCCTGGACCTTCCGATTCGAAAGGAGTGTCATACACAAGACCACAAGCCGCGAAA
>NW_027623698.1:7500-9483 GCF_034508935.2 Berghia stephanieae
CTGTGTTTTCATAATATCTACAAACCACCTAGAGCGACTTGGACTACACCACCGGTACCGGTGGTCAGCCATCCTTCCATCTGTCTGGGAGACTTTAATAGCCACCATCACGAATGGGGCTACCAAGACTGCAACGAGGCAGGAAGACAACTCCGCTCATGGATGGACTGTAATGATCTACACCTAGTGTACGATCCTGCAGCCAAGGGTACCTTCCGGGGTACCCGCCATAAGACGGAGTATACTCTAGACCTCACCCTCGTTACGAAAGGCGCGAACGGTGAACCACTGCAGGTGAAGCGAACAGTCCTCTGGGACTTTCCGCATAGCCAGCACAGGCCGGTTCTTGTCACAGCTAGGGTGACAATACCGAGGGTGCAGTATCTCCCACTTTGCAGATGGAACTTCAGGAAGGCTGACTGGGAGGAATTCAGTTCCTATATCGAGCAGGTTTGCCCTGCCATTCCTCCTAAGTCCGAGAATATAACCAGATTTAGCAGGTTATTGGTTAATAGCGCTCAACGCTCTATTCCACGGGGCAAACGGAAATTCTACACCTTTGCTGGACAGCAGAGTCGGAAGAGCTGTACCGAGAGTACCAGCAGACCCAGTCCCAGGACGCAGCCGATAGACTACTTCAGTCTCTGGCAGAGGGAAGGAGGCAACGGTGGCAGGAGACCGTGGAAAGTCTCGACTTTACACACTCCAGCCGCCACGCTTGGCGTTTGATAAAGAAATTGGACCCAGATCGGAATTATGCGAAGGCTGCACCGGAGTGTGAGGCAGACACAATTGCCAAGAACATTAAGAGCCGTAGCAAACGGGTCCCTAATCAGGCTTTTGAGCGCGGTGTCCGCAAGGCGTACCGTACGATTTTGGACTCGCTACCTGCGGAGGAGTCGGACTGGATGGCCCCGTTCAGTCCCCGAGAAGTGGGTGCAACCATTAGCGAAGTGAAGTCGGTTTGGACGAATTCAATCCCTTGTGGGGGCGGGGACCTACACTCCTCTAAGCTTGGTGAGAAGTTGCCAGGATTTGATACCAGTAAGAGGAGACACTGGGTAGCTGCGAATCGGCTTCGGTCAAGGAGCTGCCTAACGGCAAGTGCGTTACATCGGTGGGGTCTAACTACCTGTCTATGTCCACGCTGTGGGCAAGAACCCGAGACTGCAGAGCATCTAGTCGAAAGGTGTGTTGTGACGATGCTACCCAGGGGTTTGCGACGGTGCACGAATGCGGACCGGACTTTGCTGATTGGGTCGATCGTCATAACATAATAGTGTGAAACCATAAGAGGCTGCTGCCATTTGCGGGCGCGAAAAAAGTGCGGGGAAAGGAGAAAAATATGACTTTGGGCATTGAGCGTTTATTTAAAAGGCAGTATGGGTCGGGACTTTGACAAAAGGCAGTATCTTAATTCTCTTTTTTATTAAAAAAATATGCTGTTTTATTTCAAATATAAAAATAGAGGCGATTCTTGGCAGCAAACCATGCAATAGAGCCGCCACTGGGGTAGGGGCAGAGTACATATATCCTAATTATAATATTATTTGATAATACTGGACTATGTGCTTATTAATAAAATAAGCACTGGTTAAAACGGAGAGAAAATGATCAACTGGTAATGGGGGGGAGGGGGGGGGGGGGGTTACCGCAAACGACCGAGGCGCTGGACGCAGGGGAGAACATGGTGATACGAATACAAGATCAAAGAGAAATAGCCGCCGGCTCTTGGGTTGTGAAATGGTTGTTGGGGGGGGGGGGGGGGTGTGATTAATCTGTTTTTAAAGACATAGAGATACTCATGAGTGTGTGTGTGTTTGGGAGACCAATACGGTTTCTATAGCTGCAAACGGGGTAGTAACGAGAGTTTCACTATGATAAGTTCATCATTCGGCGCATTGCTTGCAGTATTCCAAATTAAGAGCCATCGAGACTTTCAGACTCGACAAAAGGTTACGCGGGGTTCTGTTTGTTTAGACT
>NW_027623699.1:0-9476 GCF_034508935.2 Berghia stephanieae
CCAACAAGAGAGATGTCTTTACGACAATGGCCAGTATTAATCATCAAAACATTATCATGTCCATTGCAATACGAAATACGAAGTTGGTCATTTTGGGTCAAATGAACTCAGCATCGGTCACTGGCGGAAGAATTGTAACATTGAAACAAATGACTCTGTAGTAAAGAGATCCTAATGCAAATTTGGAACATCCATAGTAACGCTGCAAATCAAGAAGAAATATTTGATGGTGAAGCAGAGATGCCAAATCAGCTTACGTGTTCTTCAAACAAACTGAACCAAGAGGAATTCAAAAATCGGAGATACATGTCATGGTCAGATGAGGATACAGATAGAGTCAAGTCATATTTTAAAAACTTTGTCGAAGATGTTACAATGGTTCAAGGGGATCATTACTAGAAAGTCTGAAATTATTTGTTCTTAAAACACAGGGTATTTTCACAAAAAGGAATCCCTGAAGGTAACATAATATTTTGGGTGAAGACAAGATTTTTAATGAAAGAAATAAATATAAGGAAAGAGGTTTCAATCGGTGTAATGACAATCATGAATTTGATTTGTATTACATTCATTGTATTGTATAGTGTATTGACATATTTGGGGGTTTACAAAAACGTTTTATCTTTATATAGTACAATCTGTTCATCATTGCAATATCCTTTTTATATTATATGAACATTCATTTGCTCAGCTTGAGAGACAAATGTTTGTAGAACCTTTAGTGCCAACCGTTCTGTTAAAAACGGATATGTTCCTATTTGACTTCCTGATCGTAAGTGCTTATTTTAGTTCAAAATCCGTATTTTGTAATTTTTGACTAATTTGTGGTAAAAAAGCCATTGAGCCTAATGAATTATTATTATTGATCATTATATTACTTGTACTACAAACATTGTTGTTATTATTATTATCTTATTATTGGTTCCAGTGAGAGCATAATCTCCATTTGTAGCTCTTAATTTGAATTATGCCTCTATCATAAATGATTTCAACAATTAAAAAAGTTCCATTCGTTTATATGACGCCTGTATTTTACTCAAACCTTTCATAAGTATTGGAGATTTGCATAGGATATGGATGTTAGCCTCGAATACTTTAATATTCTAAGACAGTATTGATACTTTCACTATTTGTTACAAATATTATTTTAATTAAGAATAAAATTAAATCCACCTTTTTGATTGGAAGGTATTCAATAAAAATATCAATTGCTTTATTGATTAAAGATGACAATGATTATTTCCCTTTATTAATTTATGAAATATATAAATTTAATCCCTTTAAAAACATCTTCATCTGATTTTAATTTTTTTTTTTCAAGCAAGCTTTGTAAGGGTTTAGGTTCAAGAAAAATAAGTATACTTTATTTTAGGTGTGTTTATCTTGTCAAAGTAAAGAAGTAGGAATTCTCTAATATTTAGAGTGCATTTTACTATAACTACTATTATAGTATACTACTTAAAGACCATTATTTGCATGAAAGAAAACATATATGCAATCGTCTACTTTTTATCTGAACTACCTAATTTTTACCCCAAAACGCCCTCTCAAGTGATGTACCAGTTGGTAGTATGCATTTCTAACCATCTTAAGTTATTCATTTATTTTACAATCGTGCTTCTTGTGTATTGGTCCTTATCAAAGTTGAGGCAGTTGAATTCTTTCTTTATATTGTCCGTTCTGAATTTTGATCTCATTGTGGAAAGCTCCCATAGCGGGCAGGGAGGTACACACTGTGTCTTCTATCCCCTTATATCTGTTTTCCAACATGCTTTCAGTCTTTGTCTTGGAATGAGATTACTTGTTTTTTTCCTGGCCCTCGCCGGAGTCCTAGCTGGGAGGAAGCAGTCAAATGCATATTTATTGTTTTGGGAGATGATATTTTTTTCCTTGTAAATCATCTCTCTGTTATGTATTATTACTATATTTGTTATATTTTTAATGTATAATGTAAGCATTTGAGTGTGTTCCTCTTTGTTGGATTTTGTTCTTGTGTCCGGATAAGACTTATAGGTGATCTCAAACTTAGTACATTGGTGATACGCTCTTGGAATCTACATCTGATCCCATTTGTTCCCAGTTCCCCTATGTCTTACTTTCTCTTGGATGCTTCAACTGTAATTCTAGAACTTTTTACTATCCAATTTTCTTCCTTTTTACTGGCGTGATATAACCTAAATGTGTTGCAAGCGCCGTAAAACCCTTAAAAACAAAACAACAATCATTGTGGAAAGTGTCATTTTAACGATTCAAATGTGCTGGTACTAAACCCGATAATTGAGCAACATTTGGACTAGCCTCTGTCATCTCAAACTTGTTAGTGTTAGTAATAGTAATTAAAAAGGCTGACTTTTATATGTTGCGATTCGATGAAGGGGGGGGGGGGGGCTTCGGCACACATCGCCCCTCATCCCGGGCAAAATGAGCGTTCCTTATTTTATTTTTGAAAAGTTGGCAGCTATGTAGAACTATCTGAAAGAATCAGATATGGCAGAATAAAAGTCTTTCTACTAACCCTAACTTAATTGGCCAATGTAGCTTTATGTTCAGCATTTTCTAGATACCTAATGTTAAAATTTCACTATTCTTTTTATGATAGTTTTAAGAGTTGCAATCTTTAGAGGTGACTGTCAAGAAATGACACCTCTGTGCATTTAATTTCATTCTTTCTTTATCCCCTCATCCTTAATCAGAATATAATAATTAATAATGAAAAAAATGCAGCAACGACAGCTTAGAACGGCATAAAGTGCTTAAGAATTATTTTTTTTGCATTAAACTTTATTCAAACGATTTTCAACACTTTTGCTTCACAGTTTATGCTTTTTAACAAATGCAATTAAGCAACTTACCAGCAACAACATATTGGTTTGTTATCATTTGAGGGTTTTATCATAAAACTGTTTCTATCCTTTTATGTTGCACTGTACACATAGCAAACTTCATGCTTTTATTTGGTGACCAAAGACTTATGTGATACAGTGGATGAATGTTTGTGATGCTTTTGGAACTGAAATAAACCTGCAATATGATTTGTAGACTTCTATCGTTATGTATCATTTTTCGGTCAAAATGTAAATGTAATTTTACACGAGCTTGATGTATCATAAAACCCACAATGAGCTCAACGTGCAGCTGGTAGTAGCATTTATATGGACACGAACAACGTTGTTACAATTCAGTAACGTACTCCAATTAACACAAGTGAGACTGTAAATGAGACTTTTACAATGACTCTGCATCGCCACAAATATGGATTCGAACCCTGGCAACTCGGGCGTCAGACGAACTGTCTACCACGAAACCAAAGCAAGCATTGTGCAAGTTAAAGTGAATGAGATGTTGATTGAAGCCGTTCATTGTGTCCATCAGATCTGCTGTCCTATCCATCCAACTCCATTCACTGGGTGGGGTTCCCGACTTCCCATAATGGGCAGGGACGTACTCGTTGCGTCTTCTATCCCCCTATGTCTGTTTTCCAACTTGTTTTCTGTCTTTGTCTCGGGATGGGATTGATCTTGGTTTTGTCCAGGACCTGGCTGGGAGGGAAACAGTCAAATGTATAGTTCGAGTTTTGGGAGATTATATTTTTCCCTTGTAAATCATCTGTCTGTTATGCTCTTTATTGTTTTGTTTACATATTATTTATGCTTTGTAAACATTTGAGTGTATCCCTCTTTGTTGGGACCTGTGCTTGTGTCTGAATGAGACGTTTAGGTGATCTCAAACTAAGTACTTTGATAGTGGGCTCTTGGAATCTACTGTTTCCTATTTGAAACAAATCCCCTTTGCCTTACTTTTTCTTGGGTGCTCTAATTGTAGTTCCAGAACTTTTTACTATCCCATTTTCTTCCTTTTTACTGGCGCTGATATGACCTTAATGTGTTGCAAGCGCCGTAAAACCCTTAAAACAAACAAAACAAACCAAGTCCATTCAGTGGTATACAACAACAACAAATAAACTCCTCTGCCTGGTCCCTTCTATCTCTGATCTTAACCTGGGTCGTCAGGTTTCTAAAGGGGTCGGGACTGCAAAAACAATGGCGCACGGAGCAACTGGGAATATTTTTTGCCGTGTTTGAGTCCCAGGTTATTTCCCTGAGCGCCCCTTCTGAGGGATGGACCTTCCCAGGAGTTAGTAAATGCGTTGCTCGGCCACTTCACTCTACGCACACTGGATAAGCTTCGACACTATGGCCATGAAGCTCTTAATCTTAAGGACTTACTTTATTTTAGACAATTTGGTGGTAGCTCACTTGAAAATGCACTCTTAGGTATACACATATATAAACATATACTGGGCTCCCTAAAAGGGTTTTTTAATGTGGTCTCCCTAAAAACATGTTTTTACCAAATGTCTCCTTAAAGCTACAGAAACACTTAGTAAAACATTAGGGGGACCGAGTAATTTTCTATATACCATTGTGATCATCAAGCATCAGAATTGTGTTCATAAATCATTGTAGGAATCAAACTAATACTCAAATTTTAACAAGATTGAACAGTTTAATCAATTTGAAAAAGACATATGCTTGGTCCTCAATTGGTGCATTTCACAGTGGTCACTTTATGTGGATTGATACTTATATATATATATATATATTATATATATATTATATATATATAATATATATATATAATAATATGCAAGTTTAATGGACTGTTGGTCTCGTTCATTCGGACATATACGTTTTGAACGTGGACACATTATTGATTGATGATATATATATATATATAATATATATATATAATATTATATATATATATATATTGCAATGAGGCTCAATGTACTTGTGTCCGTTCCATCGGACTATAACGTTTGAGACCGTGGACCACTTATCTGATGTATTGATATATATATATATAATATATATATATATATATATATATAATATATATATATATATTGCAATGAGGTCTCATGTGACTTGTTGGTCTCGTTCCATTCGGAATAATACGTTTGGACCGTGGACACAACTTATCTGATGTATGAATATATATATATATATTAATATATATATATATATATATATATATATATATATATTCAATGAGGTTTCAATGGACTTGTGGTTCTCGTTCCATTGGACATAATAACGTTTGACCGGGAACATTATCTGATTGTATGATATATATATAATATATATATATATATATATTATTCTATATACTTTGAATATAGCATAGAATTGTGTTCATAAATATTGTAGGATAAACTATATCATTTGAACAAATGAACAGTTTTAATCATTGAACAAACATATCTTGGTCCAATTGTGATTTAATGGTACTTATATATTATATATATATATATTATATATATATATATATATATATATAATAATATTATAATATATATAATAAGTATCAATCCACTATTAAGGTGACCACTGTGAAATGCACCAATTGGAGGACCAAGCATATGTCTTGTTCAAATTGATTAAACTGTTCAATCTTTGTTCAAATGAGTATAGTTTGATTCCCTACAATGATTTATGAACACAATTCTGATGCTTGATGATCACAATGGTATATAGAAAATTACTCGGTCCCCCTAATGTTTTACTAAGTGTTTCTGTAGCTTTAAGGAGACATTTGGTAAAAACATGTTTTTAGGGAGACCACATTAAAAAACCCTTTTAGGGAGCCAGTATATGTTTATATATGTGTATACCTAAGAGTGCATTTTCAAGTGAGCTACCACCAAATTGTCTAAAATAAAGTAAGTCCTTAAGATTAAGAGCTTCATGGCCATAGTGTCGAAGCTTATCCCAGTGTGCGTAGAGTGAAGTGGCCGAGCAACGCATTTACTAACTCCTGGGAAGGTCCATCCCTCAGAAGGGGCGCTCAGGGAAATAACCTGGGACTCAAACACGGCAAAAAATATTCCCAGTTGCTCCGTGCGCCATTGTTTTTGCAGTCCCGACCCCTTTAGAAACCTGACGACCCAGGTTAAGATCAGAGATAGAAGGGACCAGGCAGAGGAGTTTATTTGTTGTTGTTGTATACCACTGAATGGACTTGGTTTGTTTTGTTTTGTTTTAAGGGTTTTACGGCGCTTGCAACACATTAAGGATCATATCAGCGCCAGTAAAAAGGAAGAAAATGGGATAGTAAAAAGTTCTGGAACTACAATTAGAGCACCCAAGAAAAAGTAAGGCAAAGGGGATTTGTTTCAAATAGGAAACAGTAGATTCCAAGAGCCCACTATCAAAGTACTTAGTTTGAGATCACCTAAACGTCTCATTCAGACACAAGCACAGGTCCCAACAAGAGGGATACACTCAAATGTTTACAAAGCATAAATAATATGTAAACAAAACAATAAAGAGCATAACAGACAGATGATTTACAAGGAAAAATATAATCTCCCAAAACTCGAACTATACATTTGACTGTTTCCCTCCCAGCCAGGTCCTGGACAAAACCAAGTAATCCCATCCCGAGACAAAGACAGAAAACAAGTTGGAAAACAGACATAGGGGATAGAAGACGCAACGAGTACGTCCCTGCCCATTATGGGAAGTCGGGAACCCCACCCAGTGAATGGAGTTGGATGGATAGGACAGCAGATCTGATGGACACAATGAACGGCTTCAATCAACATCTCATTCACTTTAACTTGCACAATGCTTGCTTTGGTTTCGTGGTAGACAGTTCGTCTGACGCCCGAGTTGCCAGGGTTCGAATCATATTTGTGGCGATGCAGAGTCATTGTAAAAGTCTCATTTACAGTCTCACTTGTGTTAATTGGAGTACGTTACTGAATTGTAACAACGTTGTTCGTGTCCATATAAATGTAAAACCAGCTGCACGTTGAGCTCATTGTGGGTTTTATGATACATCAAGCTCGTGTAAAATTACATTTACATTTGACCGAAAAATGATACATAACGATAGAAGTCTACAAATCATATGCAGGTTTATTTCAGTTCCAAAAGCCATCACAAACATTCATCCACTGTATCACATAAGTCTTTGGTCACCAAATAAAAGCATGAAGTTTGCTATGTGTACAGTGCAACATAAAAGGATAGAAACAGTTTTACTGATAAAACCCTCAAATGATAACAAACCAATATGTTGTTGCTGGTAAGTTGCTTAATTGCATTTGTTAAAAAGCATAAACTGTGAAGCAAAAGTGTTGAAAATCGTTTGAATAAAGTTTAATGCAAAAAAAATAATTCTTAAGCACTTTATGCCGTTCTAAGCTGTCGTTGCTGCATTTTTTTTCATTATTAATTATTATTATTCTGATTAAGGATGAGGGGAAAAGAAGAATGAATTAAATGCACAGAGGTGTCATTTCTTGACAGTCACCTCTAAAGATTGCAACTCTTAAAAATTATCAAAAAAAGAATAGTGAAATTTTACATTAGTATCTAGAAAATGCTGACATAAAGCTACATTGGCCAATTAATTAGGGTTGTAAAAGACTTTTATTCGCCATATCTGATTCTTTCAGATAGTTCTACATAGCTGCCCAACTTTTCAAAAATAAAATAAGGAACGCCAATTTGGCCCGGGATGAGGGCGAGTGTGCCGAAGCCGCCCCCCCCCCCCCCCCCCCCCCCCCCCCCCCCCCCCCCTTATCGAATCGCAAATTAAAGTATTTTTTTTTTTTTTTCTATTACTACACAAAAATTTGGGGATGAAGAGGCAGCCAAAGTTGTAAAAATTTTGGGTTTAGTACCAAAAAAATTTTTGAATCTTTTAAAAAAAGACATTTCCCCAATGTTTTTGGGGTTTTTTGGGTTTTTTAAAAAGGGTTTTTTTCGGGGGTTGCAACACATTAGGATATCACCCATAAAAAGGAAAAAATGGTAAAAAAGCTAAATTTTAAAAAAGACCCAAAAGAAAGAAGACGGGGGGAATAACAAATGGGGAAATTAGATTCCAAGGGGTTTCCCCCCAAAGTACTGTTTTAATCCCTTTTAAGTCTTTTCCCCCCAAAGAAAAAAATCCAAACAAAGGAAACCTCAAATGCTTTCATTTTCTTAAAAAATCAAAATTAAAAAAAGAGAGGATTTAAAGGGGAAAAAAATATCTCCCAAAAAAAAAATAGCTTTGATTTCCCTCCCCGCCTTCGCAGGGCCGGGAAAAAAAAAGTAACTTTCCAAACAAAGAGGCATGTTTGGAAAAAAAAGGGGGAGAAACCAGGTTCCCCCCTCCCCCTTGGGAGTTTCCCAAGAATAAAATAGAAGGGGAAAATAAAGAAAGAATTACTGCCCCCAAATTGATAAGGACCATCACAGGGAACAAAATTTAAAAAAAGAAAAATTTTAAAGGGGAGAAAGCAAACACCACCGGGGAATCCTTGAGAGGGCGTTTTTGGGGGTAAAAATTAGGGGTTCGATAAAAAAATAGACGATTGCTATTGTTTTCTTTCATGCAAAAGGGGCTTTAAGGTTTTATATAATATTTATAGTAAAAAAGCCCCCTTTTTTAGAGAATTCCACCTTTTCTTTGCAAAATAAAAACACCCAAAAAAGGGGTATATTATTTCTTGAACCTAAACCGTTTCAAAAACTTGTTTAAAAAAAAAAATTTAAAAACAGTTTTTTTTAAAAGGGTTAAATTTATATATTTCTAAATTAATAAGGGAAATAATATTGTCATCTTTAATCAATATTGCAAATTTATTTTTTATTGATACCCTTCCCCAAACAAAAAAGGGGGAATTTTAAATTTTTTTCTTAATTAAAAAAATATTTAACAAATAGTGAAAGTACAAACTTCTTAGAATATTAAAGTATTCAGGCTAACATCCAATCCATGCAAAACTCCAATACTTATAAAGGTTTGAGTAAAAAAAGGGTCAATAAAAAAGAAGGAATTTTTTTTTTTGAAAATATTTTTGGGTAAGGCAAATTCAAATTAAAGGCTACAAAATGGGATTATGCTTCAGGCCCAATAATAAGAAAAAATAATAACAATGTGTAGTAGTAATGTAATAATAAAGGATCAATAAAAATAATTATAGGCTCACAGGGGTTTTTTACCCCAAAATTTGTCAAAAATTTAAAATAGGGTTTTGAACTAAAAAAAAAAGCATTAGTCAGGGAATCAAAAACGGGAAAAAATCCGTTTTTTAAAAACGGGTTGGAAGAGGTTAAAAGCATTTGTTCTCAAATGAGCAAATGAATTTCAGAAAAATAAAAAAAGGGTATGCAAGTGAACAATTGTATAAAAAATAAAGTTTTTGTAAACCCCAAAAAAATGTCAAAAAACTATCAAAACAATGAATGTAAACAATCAAAATTCTGAGTCATTTCACGATTTAAGCTCTTTTTTAATTTATTTCTTTCATTTAAAATCTTTTTCTTCACCAAACAATTATTACCTTTAGGGATTCCCTTTTTTTGAAAATACCCTTGGGTTTTAGAAAAAATAATTTAGACTTTCAGGTAATGTCCCCCTTTAACCATGTGCGAAACTCTTTGAAAAAGTTTTTAAAAAAGACTTTCTTTTTTGTA
>NW_027623700.1:0-5000 GCF_034508935.2 Berghia stephanieae
CCCCGACTAACTCACCCGTATGCAAGTCTAACCATAGCCCTGCCTGTTTGGCTTTTAGAACTTGATTCAAGAACCGTAACTCATAACAAACAAACATATATCGAGGTACCGACGATTTGATTCTAAATTGTTTACATTAAAAATAAACACAGGGCTTAGTTACAACGATCCTGTTTCCACGAACAAGTCAATGAATTCAACCCTAACTCCAATTGCCCCAAGACATAATAAGCTAAAATGCCTGTCTCTCTCGCTCCCATTGGTCGAAAATCTGTGGTGCTGGCCAATGATAAGTGGAGACGTGTAGAAACCAGGAAGTTAGAGCGACGTCTGGGTGTCCATGCCCTCCAAACTGGGCGTGATATTATTATCGTTATTATTAGCTCGTACATCGTCTCCAAAACACAGCCATAGATTTTGGCAGATCTCATTTCATAATAAGATATTCAAACGGTTTTAGGTCCAGGTCACTCTGACCTCCACTCCACACAATACAAGATGTTTTCGTCCCCAAACCACAACCTTCAATATCCTGGGAAATCCGTTTCACAACATATGTCACCTATAACTTCCACACGGTGTTATGTCTGGGTAAATCAGAAAGAAAAAGGGATTGAAAAGTTAAACGATTTGGTCGTTAAATGTGAAATTCTCGTTTCTGTCAGTTTACTTCCTTACTTATCCTCTTGGTCAGCACACAAAACTGGCACAGGGGGGGGGGGTCATCTTTCTCAGTTGGAGGCCATTTTGTCATCTGTCCCCAAGACGATCTACTAGCTTTCATGTCTCTCTCTCTCTCTATGCTCCTCCTCCAGGTCTCCAGCGGGTGGCCCCTTCTTCTCATTCACTGGAGGGTCCATCTCAGGGCTATCTTGTGAATGACACTCGAATCCATTTTGTAGACATGTCCAGTCAGTTTTACAGATTTAAATCATTCTCTTTAATAAAACTTTAAAAACTCGCCACTATCTCATAGTTTTTGTTAGTTTAACAGATTTGAATCATTCTCTTTAATAGTGGTAGTAGCGCATGGCTACACCTCCAAATTCATTTCGTCAACCCGCTTCGAAAGTCTTCCTCCGCCCTTAGAACTGTTTCCTGTCCACCTGCTGGAAGACGATGTCCACCTGCCAGTTTAGTTACAGGACAGTGGAAGACGATGTCCACCTGCCAGTTTAGTTACTGGACAGTGGAAGACGATGTCCACCTGCCAGTTTAGTTACTGGACAGTGGAAGACGATGTCCACCTGCCAGTTTAGTTACTGGACAGTGGAAGACGATGTCCACCTGCCAGTTTAGTTACTGGACAGTGGAAGACGATGTCCACCTGCCAGTTTAGTTACTGGACAGAGGAAGACGATGTCCACCTGCCAGTTTAGTTACTGGACAGTGGAAGACGATGTCCACCTGCCAGTTTAGTTACTGGACAGTGGAAGACGATGTCCACCTGCCAGTTTAGTTACTGGACAGTGGAAGACGATGTCCACCTGCCAGTTTAGTTACTGGACAGTGGAAGACGATGTCCACCTGCCAGTTTAGTTACTGGACAGTGGAAGACGATGTCCACCTGCCAGTTTAGTTACTGGACAGAGGAAGACGATGTCCACCTGACAGTTTAGTTACTGGACAGTGGAAGACGATGTCCACCTGCCAGTTTAGTTACTGGACAGTGGAAGACGATGTCCACCTGCCAGTTTAGTTACTGGACAGTGGAAGACGATGTCCACCTGCCAGTTTAGTTACTGGACAGAGGAAGACGATGTCCCACCTGCCAGTTTAGTTACTGGACAGTGGAAGACGATGTCCACCTGCCAGTTTAGTTACTGGACAGTGGAAGACGATGTCCACCTGCCAGTTTAGTTACTGGACAGTGGAAGACGATGTCCACCTGCCAGTTTAGTTACTGGACAGTGGAAGACGATGTCCACCTGCCAGTTTAGTTACTGGACAGTGGAAGACGATGTCCACCTGCCAGTTTAGTTACTGGACAGAGGAAGACGATGTCCACCTGACAGTTTAGTTACTGGACAGTGGAAGACGATGTCCACCTGCCAGTTTAGTTACTGGACAGTGGAAGACGATGTCCACCTGCCAGTTTAGTTACTGGACAGTGGAAGACGATGTCCACCTGCCAGTTTAGTTACTGGACAGAGGAAGACGATGTCCACCTGCCAGTTTAGTTACTGGACAGAGGAAGACGATGTCCACCTGCCAGTTTAGTTACTGGACAGTGGAAGACGATGTACACCTGCCAGTTTAGTTACTGGACAGTGGAAGACGATGTCCACCTGCCAGTTTAGTTACTGGACAGTGGAAGACGATGTCCACCTGCCAGTTTAGTTACTGGACAGTGGAAGACGATGTCCACCTGCCAGTTTAGTTACTGGACAGTGGAAGACGATTGTCCACCTGCAGTTTAGTTACTGGACAGTGGAAGACGATGTCCACCTGCCAGTTTAGTTACTGGACAGTGGAAGACGATGTCCACCTGCCAGTTTAGTTACTGGACAGTGGAAGACGATGTCCACCTGCCAGTTTAGTTACTGGACAGTGGAAGACGATGTCCACCTGCCAGTTTAGTTACTGGACAGTGGAAGACGATGTCCACCTGCCAGTTTAGTTACTGGACAGTGGAAGACGATGTCCACCTGCCAGTTTAGTTACTGGACAGTGGAAGACGATGTCCCACTGCAGTTTAGTTACTGGACAGTGGAAGACATGTCCACCTGCCAGTTTAGTTACTGGACAGTGGAAGACATGTCCACCTCCAGTTTAGTTACTGGACAGTGGAAGACGATGTCCACCTGCCAGTTTAGTTACTGGACAGTGGAAGACGATGTCACCTGCCAGTTTATTACTGGACAGTGGAAGACATGTCCACCGCCAGTTTAGTTACTGGACATGGAAGACGATGTCCACCTGCCAGTTTAGTTACTGGACAGTGGAAGACGATGTCCACCTGCCAGTTTAGTTACTGACAGTGGAAGACGATGTCCACCTGCCAGTTTAGTTACTGGACAGTGGAAGACGATGTCCACCTGCCAGTTTAGTTACTGGACAGTGGAAGACGATGTCCACCTGCCAGTTTAGTTACTGGACAGTGGAAGACGATGTCCACCTGCCAGTTTAGTTACTGGACAGTGGAAGACATGTCCACTGCCAGTTTAGTTACTGGACATGGAAGACGATGTCCACCTGCCAGTTTAGTTACTGGACAGTGGAAGACGATGTCCACCTGCCAGTTTAGTTACTGGACAGTGGAAGACGATGTCCACCTGCCAGTTTAGTTACTGACAGTGGAAGACGATGTCCACCTGCCAGTTTAGTTACTGGACAGTGGAAGACGATGTCCACCTGCCAGTTTAGTTACTGGACAGTGGAAGACGATGTCCACCTGCCAGTTTATTACTGACAGTGGAAGACGATGTCCACCTGCCAGTTTAGTTACTGGACAGTGGAAGACGATGTCCACCTGCCAGTTTAGTTACTGGACAGTGGAAGACGATGTCCACCTGCCAGTTTAGTTACTGGACAGTGGAAGACGATGTCCACCTGCCAGTTTAGTTACTGGACATGGAAACGATGTCCACCTGCCAGTTTAGTTACTGGACAGTGGAAGACGATGTCCACCTGCCAGTTTAGTTACTGGACAGTGGAAGACGATGTCCACCTGCCAGTTTAGTTACTGGACAGTGGAAGACGATGTCCACCTGCAGTTTAGTTACTGGACATGGAAGACGATGTCACCTGCCAGTTTAGTTACTGGACAGTGGAAGACGATGTCCACCTGCCAGTTTATTACTGGACAGTGGAAGACGATGTCCACCTGCCAGTTAGTTACTGGACAGTGGAAAGACGATGTCACCTGCCAGTTTAGTTAACTGGACAGAAGACGTTCACTGCCAGTTTAGTTACTGACAGTGGAGACATTCCACCTGCCAGTTTAAGTTACTGGACAGTGGAAGACAATGTCCACTGCCATTAGTTACTGGAACATGAAGACGATGTCCACTGCCAGTTTAGTTACTTGACAGTGAAGACGATGTCCACCTGCCAGTTAGTTACTGACATGAAGACGATGTCCACCTGCCATGTTTAGTTAAGGACAGTGGAAGACGATGTCACCTCCAGTTTAGTTACTGACAGTGGAAGACGATGTCCACCTGCCAGTTTAGTTACTGGACATGAGACTGATGTCCACCTGCCATTTAGTTATGACAGTGGAAGACATGTGACCTGCCATTTATTACTGACATGAAACTGATCCACTCCAGTTATGTGTACTGACATTGGAACATGTCCATCATGCCGTTAGTTTGACATGGAACATTCATCTCATTTTTACATGACAGTGTGAAGACTGTCTCATGTTTTAGTTCACTGGACATTGAAGACGATGATCCATCTCATATAGTCTACTACAGTAACGAAGTCCCACTCCTATATTATACTTGTAGTAAATTACATTCCATAGCAGTTAGTACTTGAGACATGGAAGACATGTCTCATGACATTGTATTACTAAAGAAAAATCTCACCTGCGTTAAGCTTTGACATGACTAGACTGATTCTCCACCTCCAGTCTATCTTCTTGCTTGAATTACTATTTGTCTTTCTCCTCCAGTGTTTGTGTGTGACATGTGAGATTTCCACGTCTCACTCCTCTCTCTAGTTCTGGAAGTGTGGAGTGCATTCCCACCTCACTTTTATTACTATTCATTGTGTTGGATGTGTAGCTATGTCCCTCTCCATTTCTTACTGACTCTTCTCAATCTATGTCAGCTGTCAGTTGTCTATTTACTGAAGTGGAAGACTATGTCCACCTGTCAGTTTAGTTACTGGACAGTGGAAGACGATGTCCACCCTGCCAGTTTAGTTACTGACATGGAAGACGATGTCCACCTGCCAGTTTAGTTACTGACAGTGGAAGACGATGTCCACCTGCCAGTTTGTTACTGGACAGTGGAAGACGATGTCCCCTGCCAGTTTAGTTACTGGAC
>NW_027623700.1:10000-25884 GCF_034508935.2 Berghia stephanieae
TTTTTTCCGTCATGATTTCCACCATCACCACGACCGCTTCTAGATCTCTCATCATTACCATAATTGCGTCATTTTTTCCGTCATGATTTCCACCATCACCACGACCGCTTCGAGATCTCTCATCATTACCATAATTGCGTCATTTTTTTCCGTCATGATTTCCACCATCACCACGACCGCTTCGAGATCTCTCATCATTACCATAATTGCGTCATTTTTCCGTCATGATTTCCACCAACACTACGACCGCTTCTAGATCTCTAATCATTACCATAATTGCGTCATTTTTTTCCGTCATGATTTCCACCATCACCACGACCGCTTCGAGATCTCTCATCATTACCATAATTGCGTCATTTTTCTCGTCATGATTTCCACCATCACTACGACCGCTTCTAGATCTCTCATCATTACCATAATTGCGTCATTTTTTTCCGTCATGATTTCCACCAACACTACGACCGCTTCTAGATCTCTAATCATTACCATAATTGCGTCATTTTTTTCCGTCATGATTTCCACCAACACCACGACCGCTTCTAGATCTCTCATCATTACCACAATTGCGTCATTTTTTTCCGTCATGATTTCCACCATCACCACGACCGCTTCTAGATCTCTCATCATTACCATAATTGCGTCATTTTTTCCGTCATGATTTCCACCATCACCACGACCGCTTCGAGATCTCTAATCATTACCACAATTGCGTCATTTTTCCGTCATGATTTCCACCATCACACGACCGCTTCTAGATCTCTCATCATTACCATAATTGCGTCATTTTTTCCGTCATGATTTCCACCATCACCACGACCGCTTCGAGATCTCTCATCATTACCACAATTGCGTCATTTTTTCCGTCATGATTTCCACCATCACACGACCGCTTCGAGATCTCTCATCATTACCATAATTGCCATTGGTCAGAATCAGCGTGGGTGCGCAACCGGATGCGCGGGTTGACGGAGGTAGGAAACAATAACAAACTCACATGGTTGCCATTACCTCCACCATCATTCTCGCTCACGGTTTGTGGAAAGCACTTCATTACAGGCACGTAATAGTGAATCTAGTTTTTGTTTTGAACATTTCTATTATTATTCTTTGTAAATTGACCCATATTAAAAGAAACATACAAACAAAACAGGCATGACCAGTCACTAACAATGCCGTGTAGTGTGTAGACAGTAACACAGTACGGTGAACATGACTGACACTGGGATCGGAATGTCGGAACCCATGAGTCGTTCGCAACTCTGCCTCACGTATTCATTTAATCAGTCAATTTAATTTTTATTAAGCTTGCGTAAAACATACAAACAAAAAAGACATGACCAGTCACTAACAATGCAGTGTAGTGTGTAGACAGTAACACGGTACGGTGAACATGAATGACACTGGGATCGGAATGTCGGAACCCAGTAGTCGTTCGCAACTCAGCCTCGCGTACTCATTTAATCAGTCAATTTAAATTTCATTTAGCTTGCCTATTCTTCAAGTTTATGATATATTCACCTTTTCTATTTAAAAAGGGTAATCCAAACAGACCATAAAAACGATTTTATAATGTTAATAAGCCGACTTCAACTTCCATCACTTACGACACGAACTTATTTTGGGTGGGTTTTTTTTAACAAAACCGTTTGACTCAAACTAAAGCTTCGGCATTGGATAAGGAGCGAGGTCCCTGTTGCCATCTTGCTTAGTTTATACAGAGACTGGGTTGCCAGCTTGGCTGTTCTTGATAAATAGTAGTAAATAGCACAACCTTGTGCAATGAGAGATAGAGAGAGAGAGAGAGAGATTTTGAACAAAAAACGAATATCTCTCTCTCTCTCTTACCCTCTCTCTCTCTCTCTCTCTCTCTTGCCCTCTCTCTCTCTCTCACTCTCTCTCTCTCCTCTCTCTCTCTCTCTCTCTCTCTCCCTCCCTCTCTCTCTCTCTCTTCCTATTTCATCTGTCACACTGTTTGACAATCTTCTTCACCTGGCTCACTTGTACTTGTAATATCGGTGTAAGGTAAAATTTTGAACAATTATTATTCTTTATAAAATGCAGAAACTTTGCAAATAAACCGATAGACAAGATATTAGTTCGATTCGAAAAGTGGAACACAAAAGGAGAATTTGCGAATACCCGGTCCAGACATAAGCGTCATGGTCTTATTTATAAAGTGCAGAATCTTTGCAAATAAACGGATAAAATAGAGATTAATTCGATTCGAAAAGTGGAACACAAAGGCAGAATTTGCGAACAACCGGTCCAGACATAAGCGTTATGGTCTTATTTATAAAATCTAGAAACTTTGCAAATAAATGGATAAAATAGAGATTAATTCGATTCGAAAAGTGGAACACTAAAGCAGAATTTGCGAATGCCCGGTCCAGACATAAGCGCTATGGTCTTATTTATAAAGTGCAGAAACTTTGCAAATAAACGGAAAAAATAGAGATTAATTCTAATCGAACAGTGGAACACAAAGGCAGAATTTGCGAACAACCGGTCCAGACATAAGCGTTATGGTCTTATTTATAAAGTGCAGAAAATTTGCAAATAAACGGATAAGATAGAGATTAATTCGATTCGAAAAGTGGAACACAAAAGCAGAATTTGTGAATACCCGGTCCAGGCATAAGCGTCATGGTCTTGTTTAAATGAAACAATGCCATTTAAAAAAATATATGGTCAATGAGTAATTAAGCTAAATATGCGGAGTTCAAATAGATAACTTGATCTGTGAATTTTTTTTATAATTAGCTGTTTTTATTTTCCATCATTTAGGTTATGTGATTAAGTTTATAATTGAAATACAAACTTTATCTCACTTATCAATGTTTTGCAATAAAGGAGAGTGTGAGTGAACCTGAGCAAAGGAAATTATTTGAGAGAGTGATATTTATCATGCTTTTCAGTTTGTAGTTGAATTCTAGAATGGATTCTTTATAGTTCTCATTGATTGTATGTCAGTGTGTCAGTCTTTAGGACACCGATTACCCTAATGCGGCCACAATTTACAATGTGACGGCCACAAGCCCGTTAAACGCAGAGTGGGGTATTGTTGTTTGAAAGTAATGCTATGGTTTTAATAGGATATCAGTCTCCTATTAAAGTACATTCCTGTGTTGGATTTTGGATTAAATTCATGTCTTCTTCGGATTTTGGGATATTTAATTTTCATGGATTGTGATTGTGATTTTCAAGACTATTAATGTAAGTAAATGCCCAAATAGATATTTTTATTCATTTATTCTTTATTTATTTTTTTTTAGTTTTGTTTTGAAGCATTTATTATAAGAAATATTGTACATATGCACTTATACACCAAAGACTATATCCTTTCAACTGCTTATTATTATTATTATTATTATTATTATTATTATTATTATTATTATTATTATTATTATTATTATATTATTATTATTATTATTATTATTATTATTATTATTATTATTATTTTATTATTATTATTATTATTATTATTATTATTATTATTATTATTATTATTATTATATAATAATAATAATAATAATAATAATTAATAATAAGTGCATTGAGTGAAATCCCAATCATGGTTGCCCAAATAAAACTGGCGCTAGAATCCCGACTACCTGTCTAAACGAATACATACTAACTACACGTTCAATATCGGGGCAGAAAATATACGTTTGGTTTTATG
The DNA here is from genome assembly GCF_034508935.2 of Berghia stephanieae. Classification (NCBI taxonomy): domain Eukaryota; kingdom Metazoa; phylum Mollusca; class Gastropoda; order Nudibranchia; family Aeolidiidae; genus Berghia; species Berghia stephanieae. The sequence goes on from NW_027623700.1 coordinate 13,680, forward strand.
AAATTAAAACAGTAGTCCCACATTGTTCTTTGGTGTTATTTGTGGTTGCATTTGCTTTGAAACTTACACATTATATTGTGTTACATTGTTTACAAAATATTTCTGGTACTCGTATGCATGTGTAGTCAACGGACCACCGGTCAATCGTGTTCTTTATTATTTTATTATTAATTTTGGCTTGACATCTTACATATGTGAATTTGACAGGTTGTTATGGATGGTAATTATAACATTAAGTGATTTTTAAACATTTTTACGGCGTTTTAAATGTCTTTCTTGCATTCATTGCCGAGCACCTCCACTTTTCTGTTACTATTTTAACGATCAGCTGATTTTCTCTTGCCTCCCCTTTAATTTCGCGGACTTTTTTCAGAACGAGGCGTGGGAGTGGCTCATAGCACGCTCACGACGAAAACTTTTTAGGTTTTCCGAATGTATTTTAATTCTTTGGTGGTTGGCAACTCTAAGTTGTGCAGACGGCCAGGAAGTGTGTGTTTTTCAAGGGGGTGCTGGTGGAGGGAGAGGGATTGGGTATAATTTATGATGTTGCAGTCGCGGGCTGAGGTGTATCGGTGTCGTTGTCCCCTTTTGTTATTATTTTCCTTTTCATTTCCTGAGTACGGTGAGAAAATGTGAGTAAAGAGCCTTTTCCAAGGAATCAACTATGCACCGAGCGAGTGTCGAAACCAGGACCTTCCGATCCAAAAGCGAGTGTCATGCTTATCCCTGTCTATCTATCTATCTCCTCATTCTCTTTCAGTCTTCCTCTCTCATTTTCTATACCTTTCCATATACATATTTTACACACACACACACACACTCTCTCTCTGTGTCTCACTCTCTCTCTCTCTATCTCTCTCTCTCTTTCTCTCTCTCTCCCTCTCTCTCTCTCTCTCTCTCTCTCTCTCTCTTTCTTTCTTTCTCTCTATCTATCTATCTATCTTCATCGTTCCTCCTTCGCCTCCCCCCCCCCCCCCCACTTTCTCTATCTCTTGCTTATTTTTCTTTACGGCTCTCTCTCTCTCTCTCTCTCCTCTCTCTCTCTCTCTCTCTCTCTCTCTCCTCTCTCTTTCTTTCTTTCTCTCTCTCTCACACACACACGCACACATACATTCACACATTACCTATCTATCTATCTATCTATCTATCCACCCATCTATCTATCTATCTATCTATCTATCTATCTATCTATCTATCTATCTATCTATCTATCTATCTATCTATCTATCTATCCATCTATCTATCTAGTCATCTATCTATCTATCTATCTATCTATCTATCCATCCATTTATCTATCTATCTATCTATCTATCTATCTATCCATCCATTTATCTATCTATCTATCTATCTATCTAGTCATCTATCTATCTATCTATCTATCTATCTTTCCATCCATTTATCTATCTATCTATCTATCTATCTATTTATCTATCTATCGATCTATCTATCTATCTATCTATCTATCTATCTATCTATCTATCTATCAATCCATTTATCTATCTATCTATCTATCTATCTATCTATCTATCTATCTATCTATCTATATATCTATCCATCCATCTATCTTTCTATCTATCTATCTATCTATCTATCTATCTATCTATCTATCTTTCCATCCATTTATCTATCTATCTATCTATCTATCTATCTATCTATCTATCTATCTATCTATTTATCTATCTATCGATCTATCTATCTATCTATCTATCTATCAATCCATTTATCTATCTATCTATCTATCTATCTATCTATCTATCTATCTATCAATCTCTCTATCTATCTTTCTCTCTATCTATCTATCTATCTATCTATCTATCTATCTATCAATCTATCTATCTATCCATCCATTTATCTATCTATCTATCTATTTATTTATCTATTTATCTATCTCTCTCTCTATCTATATATATATCTATCTATCTATCTCTCTCTATCTATCTATCTATCTATTTATCTATCTATCGATCTATCTATCTATCTATCTATCTATCTATCAATCCATTTATCTATCTATCTATCTATCTATCTATATATCTATCCATCCATCTATCTTTCTATCTATCTATCTATCTATCTATCTATCTATCTATCTATCTATCTATCTATCTATCAATCTCTCTATCTATCTATCTATCTATCTATCTATCAATCTATCTATCTATCTTTCTCTCTATCTATCTATCTATCTATCTATCTATCTATCAATCTATCTATCTATCCATCCATTTATCTATCTATCTATCTATTTATTTATCTATTTATCTATCTATCTCTCTATCTATCTATCTATCTATCTATCTATCTATCTATCTATCTATCTATCTATCCATCTAGTAGTTGTCGTTGTTGTTGTTGTTGTATTGTTGTTGTTGTTGTTGTTGTTGTTGTTGTCGTCGTTGTTGTTGTCGTTGTTGTTGTTGTCGTTCTTATTGTTGTCGTTGTTGTTGTTGTTGTTGTTGTTGTCGTTCTTATTGTTGTCGTTGTTGTTGTTGTTGTCGTTGTTATTGTTGTCGTTGTTGTTGCCGTTGTTGTTGCTGTTGTTGTTGTCGTTGTTGTTGATTATGTTGTTATTGCTCTTCTTCTTCTTCTTCTTCTTCTTCTTCTTCTTCTTCTTCTTCTCTTCTTCTTTCTTCTTCTTCTTCTTCTTCTTCTTCTCTTCTTCTTCTTCTTCTTCTTCTTCTTCTTCTTCTTCTTCTTCTTCTTCTTCTTCTTCTTCTTCTTCTTCTTCTTCTTCTTCTTCTTCTTCTTCTTCTTCTTCTTCTTCTTCTTCTTCTTCTTCTTCTTCTTCTTCTCTTCTTCTTCTTCTTCTTCTTCTTCTTCTTCTTCTTCTTCTTCTTCTTCTTCTTCTTCTTCTTCTTCTTCTTCTTCTTCTTCTTCTTCTTCTTCTTCTTCTTTTCTTCTTCTTCTTCTTCTTCTTCTTCTTCTTCTTCTTCTTCTTCTTCTCTTCTTCTTCTTCTTCTTCTTCTTCTTCTTCTTCTTCTTCTTCTTCTTCTTCTTCTTCTTCTTCTTCTTCTTCTTCTTCTTCTTCTTCTTCTTCTTCTTCTTCTTCTTCTTCTTCTTCTTCTTCTTCTTCTTCTTCTTTCTTCTTCTTCTTCTTCTTCTTCTTCTTCTTCTTCTTCTTCTTCTTCTTCTTCTTCTTCTCTTCTCTTCCCTTTTTATCATGTCCCTTCTTGCTTTCTTTCCGTCTTTATTTATTTTATTTTACTTTACAGCCCGGTTGAAAATAATAATCATGGAGACCTGGAGCGTAACCTTCGCGGTGTTTAGTCCCGCTCATAGGATATGTGACGTCACGGGTGTCGGCCCAGAACTAAGCGAGGGGAGAGAGAGAGAGAGAGAGAGAGAGAGAGAGAGAGAGAGAGAGAGAGAGAGAGAGAGAGAGAGAGAGAGAGAGTAATTTATATATCTATGCATATTAGTTCTTTGAGTGTGTTCGTGCGTGTGTTTTAATTGTTAGTATGTTGTTTTTCTTGTTATTTTAATTTCGTTTGTTTGTTGTTGTTTATTTGTCAACTAAATCTTCAACCAAATATGAAATCTTTTATTTCTCTAATCATGAACAGCAGATCCTTCTCATTTGAGTTACTGAATAATTGTGCGGCTTTGTGATCCAGTGGTATGGCACTTGCTTTCGGATAGGAAGGTCCTGGGTTCGAGCCTCACGCTCGGCGCATAGTTGAGTCCTTGGAAAAGGCTCTTTACTCAGATTCTCTCACCGTACTCAGGTGTAAAATGAGTACCTGGCCGTTAACAGCGTTGACTTTGTCCGAAAAATTGTAATATCCCCTAACAGGCGTTATGTCCCGTCCTACATGTTAAATGTTGCTGTTGACCAGGGACCCCTTGTAAAGCGTTTTGAGCACATTTAGTGGATATTGCGCTATATAAATCTCAATTTAAAAATGTAATAATAATTCAGCTGCGGGCTTCGAACCGGCAACGGCTGTGTACAAAATACTGAATCAACAACAAAAACAAAAACAATAACAACAAAACAACAACAAAACAAAAACAATAACAACAAAACAACAACAAAACAAAATCCACAACAACATCAAAACGGTGTAAATGCAAATTTAAATTTAAAAAAGAAGTGCGACACTTTGAGGAGAAAATGGTAAATTTGCTGTACCAGCCAACTAGATAAATAAACTTGTGACTCTTCTTATTATGTGCATTTCCTAAGGCCTATTAAAGAGATTTTGGTTGTAATACTATGTCCTAATTATAGTACTAGGGTCCAATCTGGTGAACATCGTGTAAGGAAAAACTATCTGGCACATCTTTAGCATTATTAAATGGTATAAAGAGTTTCTGACCCATAGACCGCAATGTGTAAAATTGGGTGAACATATCTCCAACAAAAGAACGTTGTCGAACGGATGTCCCCAAGGCTGTGTGAGTTCCCCAATCATGTACATCTTATACACCAACGACTGCAGACCATCCTTTGAAAATTGTTTTATAGTGAAATATGCAGATGATACTGCTATTCTTGGCTTATTAAAAGATAAAGTTACCGAAAAGAATTATTTCAAACAAATAAATATATTCACCGATTGGTGTAAACAAAATCAGCTTGAATTAAATGTTGAAAAAACGAAAGAACAGGTGTTTGGTGTAAAAAATAAAAACGACTTAAAGTGTGTGGCGATCGGTAAAGATGATGTTGAGATAGTTGACTATTTTAAATATTTAGGAATAACCATTGATAGTTCCCTCAATTTCTCTCAACATATTAATATAATATCTAAGAAAGTTGCCCAAAGATTATACATCCTAAGGAAATTGAGAACATTTCAAGTAAGGAAGAAAACTATGTTAAGAGTTTATGACTCATTGATTAAAAGTGTAATTGCGTTTGGCTGCACCATATGGTTTGGAGGATGCCGACTTAAAGATAAATCAAAAATTTCAAAATCTATCAAAGAGGCATCAAAAATAATAAACCATCCTCTTGATGGAGTAGAAAGAATTCATGGAAAAGCAATAGAAAGGAAAGCATTCTCAATTACCAACAATAAAAAACATATTTTATACCATGAATTTAGTCTTTTACCATCTGGGAGAAGGTTTTGTCAGATTAAATGCAGAACTAACAAGTATAAATCAACGTTCGTTCCATCAGCAATAAAAATTTTGAATATTTCATATGGTACAGAAAAACCAAGGATTGATTCGTTGACTGATTAACTGATTAATTTATTTAATGTAAGATTAACTGACCAATTGATAATGATGATAATTTTTGGTGTCGAATTGCCACAATCGTAACAAATTGAAAACGAAATGAATATGTTTATGTTGTGTATATCGCACGTGTGAAAGAAAGAAAGAGAGAGAGAGAGAGAGAGAGAGAGAGAGAGAGAGAGAGAGAGAGAGGAGAGAGAGAGAAAATAAGTAGGAGTGAAATATCTGTTCAATCTTAGTTATCGTTTAACATTATAACAAGTGTAACTAAATGACAAATTGCCATATTTATGGACAATAAAGATCTATTATTATTATTATTATTATTATTATTATTATTATTATTATTATTATTATTATTAGCTCAATAAGGTCTTCCAAAAAATCCCTGGTAGGTATTATATCCTTTTGGTGAATGTTTTTAACTTTCTTGTACTGCCATTTCCTTCTGTACCAGACAATTTCTTAGAGTAATTGTTAAGTAAAATATTGATTGTGGGTTTCAATGCTTTCTTGTACTGCCATTTCCTTCTGTGCCAGCCACTTTCTTAGAGTAATTGTTAAGTAAAATATTGATTGTATGTTTCAATGCTTTCTTGTACTGCCATTTCCTTCTGTACCAGACACTTTCTTAGAGTAATTGTTAAGTAAAATATTGATTGTGGGTTTCAATGCTTTCTTGTACTGCCATTTCCTTCTGTACCAGACACTTTCTTAGAGTAATTGTTAAGTAAAATATTGATTGTGGGTTTCAAAGCTTTCTTGTACTGCCATTTCCTTCTGTACCAGCCACTTTCTTAGAGTAATTGTTAAGTAAAATATTGATTGTGGGTTTCAATGCTTTCTTGTACTGCCATTTCCTTCTGTACCAGACACTTTCTTAGAGTAATTGTTAAGTAAAATATTGATTGTGGGTTTCAATGCTTTCTTGTACTGCCATTTCCTTCTGTACCAGACACTTTCTTAAAGTAATTGTTAAGTAAAATATTGATTGTGGGTTTCAATGCTTTCTTGTACTGCCATTTCCTTCTGTACCAGACACTTTCTTAGAGTAATTGTTAAGTAAAATATTGATTGTAGGTTTCAATGCTTTCTTCAGAGTTTCCTCCAGACTTGTTTCACACGACTCACAATTAAACCAGTGAAATCATTTCTGTCCACGTGACTCAGTATCAGCTCCATCATGACACGTCTTTGGTTATCACATCTTAAAAATCTATCTTCGATTTCTGTATTCCCTGTGATAGCTTGAAATATCATGAAAACAATTGTGACAATGACCAAAACGGATTGCGATGGCCAGACTAGTCCTGAAATATCCTGAAAACAATTGTGACAATGACCAAAACGGATTGCGATGGCCAGACTAGTCCTGAAATATCCTGAAAACAATTGTGACAATGACCAAAACGGATTGCGATGGCCAGACTAGTCCTGAAATATCCTGAAAACAATTGTGACAATGACCAAAACGGATTGCGATGGCCAGACTAGTCCTGAAATATCCTGAAAACAATTGTGACAATGACCAAAACGGATTGCGACGGCCAGACTAGTCCTGAAATATCATGAAAATAATTGTGACAATGTCCAAAACGGATTGCGATGGCCAGACTAGTCCTGAAATATCATGAAAACAATTGTGACAATGACCAAAACGGATTGCGACGGCCAGACTAGTCCTGAATATCATGAAAATAATTGTGACAATGTCCAAAACATATTGCGACGGCCAGACTAGATTGTGTAAACATTCAAAACAAGGCGACCTAAAGTTGATTTAATCATCCTTGGATTCTCATTGGTGACTATTTTTAGCGTCAAAGTCCTCTGTCAAGAGGTTGAAGAGAACTGGAATTGTCGTCGAGCTCCAGATTCAACCATTTTGCTGGAACTATAATTTCAGCGGTGTGTCTTTTTACGAAACCCGACGGATCCCAACAAAGTTATGGAAGTAGGTGGCAGTGGGGAGTGAACCTAGAACTCAGGGAAGTGTACACAATTGGGGAGTGAATCTGGGACTGGGTTTCGGCGGGTTTCGTAAAAAAGACACACCCTAATTTGAGACCTGCACATTTCACAGGATGTTGTTTTACATCATTTTCACGCTGCTTATCCAGCAATAAAAAAACAAGAACTTGGGATTGTTGAGGTGTAATGTTAATGCTCTCACATTCTTGAAGGCAATTTGAAAAGAATCAAATTTGTTGTTTCTGGATTGAATGTCTGAAGAAGAATCAGTGTGTATGGCGTCTGTCAAATCTTTCAAAGCGATCGTTCCTTCTGATGCAGATACAAGGGTCAATACACTCATCAGTTTTAACCTTTTCTCACTTTCTAATACTTGTCTTACTGATACATGGGAATTGGATCCACTAAGCTGGCGATACTGACTAAAACGAAATTCGAGATTGTCAGTCAGTTTGAAACTTTCCAAGGAGAATGTATCGAAAATTGTTATTAGTGATCAAATGTGGACAAAGCTCAAAAATAGACTCGACGGTATTTGTCAAAGCAAACACGGTCTCGTTAGAAAGGCTTGCTGCTCTGGGTCTGGATAGCCAAGATCCATCCCAAGCCTCAAGCCAGTTAACAACATCAGAGAGAAACGTGACATTCTTGTCATCCATCTTTCTATTGGGTTGACAATCATCATTTCCCAGTCGTCGAACATATTTCATGGGGTGTTTTACATAAAGAATGGTCCAGAGTTTGGAAATAATATTGATGAATTCGATTGTGCCTTTTGTGTCCACATTCCACTCTTCCTCGTAATGACTGAGGGCCACAGCATTCCTGACATCAAAAACTTTCATCACGAGATTCACATTTTGCCTCTCGGGATTTGGAAGGGTGGGGAGGGGGAGGGGGGGGGAGTACATAGATTTGTTATTGAGTCAGGGCTAACTTTACTGGTGATGATTTTCTGTGTTGTAGAGTTTACCAAGGACACGCATGGATGCGCCATGGCTTGTCTTACACGTTGAGTGTTATTGTTGTAAAAGCTTTGAAGACAAGTTGGTCATAATAATAATAATAATAATAATAATAATAATAATAATAATAATAATAATAATAATAATAATAATAATAATAATAATAATAATAATAATAATAATAATAATAAAATAATAATAATAATAATAAAAATAATAATAATAATAAAAATAATAATAATAAAAATAATAATAATAATAAATAATAATAAAAATAATAATAATAATAACAATAATAATAATAAGAAGAAGAAGAATAACAATAAATGATGATGATGATGATGATGATGATGATGATGATGAATGATGATGATGATGATGATGATGATGAAGATGATGATAATAATAATAATAATAATAATAATAATAATAATAATAATAATAATAATAATAATAATAATAATAATAATAATAATAATAATAATAATAATAATAATAATAATAATAATAATAATAATGATAATAATAATAATAATAATGATAATAATAATAATAATAATAATAATAATAATAATAAATAATAATAATAATAATAATAATAATAATAATAATAATAATAATGATAATGATAATAAAAATAACAACAACAACAACAACAACAACAACAACAACAACAAGAAAAAGAAGAAGAAGAAGAAGAAGAAAGAAGAAGAAGAAGAAGAAGAAGAAGAAGAAGAAGAAGAAGAAAGAAAAGAAGAAGAAGAAGAAGAAAGAAGAAGAAGAAGAAGAAGAAGAAGAAGAAGAACAACAACAACAACAACAACAACAACAACAACAACAACAACAACAACAACAACAAGAAAAAGAAGAAGAAGAAGAAGAAGAAGAAGAAGAAGAAGAAGAAGAAGAAGAAGAAGAAGAAGAAGAAGAAGAAGAAGAAGAAGAAGAAGAAGAAGAAGAAGAAGAAGAAGAAGAAGAAGAAGAGGAAGAAGAAGAAGAAGAAGAAGAAGAAGAAGAAGAAGAAGAAGAAGAACAACAACAACAACAACAACAACAACAACAACAACAACAAGAGCTGGATTTCCCTGGGAAATTGGGTAGACGTCTATTTCGAATCGATAACTAACTTTTTCTTGGAAATATAGTTGTCTCCAATGATTACCGGGCAGATTTAATAACTACCAGATATTTTTATTATGCAACGCCAAATTAAATTTCAGCCGTAATTACATTTCACTAAAGACAAGTTTGTCCCATGGAAAAACATGATTATGATTTTTCAAGGGAAAAACTTTGAATGAAAGAAAGAGAACGACGAGAAGTGTTTTACTTTGTCAGTTTATATTAGTTGGTCTTTAATTGTCTAGACGTTTGTCGATATCTAAGTGGCGTTAAAAGTTTCTTTTGGTCTGGCATTGAAGAACTGTTATTTTATATATTATATTTTATTTCATCTTATTTCATTTATATTATTCTATTTTATTAATTTTGTTTTATACCTCACATTATATAGTTTGTCCAAATTTAAAATAACGTCATTTCCTTTTGTCTCATCTTCACCCCCCCCCCCCCCCCCCCCCCACCCTCTTCCTATAAATCTTAGAGTCAATAAAAGCAGAGTTCAATCAATGTTCAGATTGCCTGATAATTTTAGCCATCTCTTAACCTCACGACTTTAGTTCAAAACAATCAATCTGGCATTTGGTGGGCGTATTCAACACGTGATCCAATCCTGAAACCTGTCTGGTGGGTAGAGTCTATGCGCACGTCATTGCGTGTCGGCAGTGAAGACGACATTTGTTCTATGCACGTAATTTACGTGAATTTAAGATTTTTCATTGCTACACAGACGTAAGTACGTGGTCATATTGGACATAACGCTGTATACACATAATGTATGAAACGTAATTTACATAGACCACTGACCTATTTAATTATTAATGCTGAAATGAAGATAAAAATAGACATAAATCTTCATTTTCTTCAGGTTCTGATTTAGAAGAGGTGGACATTGAAAGGCTTCGGATGGAGACAGTACACCCTGTTGACGTTTCGAGTGTAACCCTTCATCAGGAAACCAATACGTAAAGGCGTATTGAAAATAAACTAAAACTAAAAGAAGTCTGTTCTTTTTGATGAAATTTGTCTCTGAGCAAACATCATCTTCTAATGGTGCTCAAATTCCTATGTTATGACGATGAGCAAACATCAGCTTCTAATGGTGCTCAAATCCTATGTTATGACGATGAGCAAACATCATCTTCTAATGGTGCCAAATTCCTATGTTATGACGATGAGCAAACATCAGCTTCTAATGGTGCTCAAATTCCTATGTTATGACGATAACAAACATCAGCTTCTAATGGTGCTCAAATTCCTATGTTATGACGATGAGCAAACATCAGCTTCTAATGGTGCTCAAATTCCTATGTTATGACATGAGCAAACATCATCTTCTAATGGTGCTCAAATTCCTATGTTATGACGATGAGCAAACTCATCTTCTTTAAAGGTGCTCAAATTCCTATGTTATGACGTATAAGCAAACATATCTTCTAATGGTGCTCAAATTCCTATGTTATGACGATGAGCAAACATCAGCTTCTAATGGTGCCAAATTCCTATGTTATGACGATGAGCAAACATCAGTTCTAAGGTGCTCAAATCCTAAAGTTATGACGATGAGCAAACATCATCTTCTAATGGTGCTCAAATTCCTATGTTATGACGATGAGCAAACATCATCTATCTAATGGTGCTCAAATTCCTAGTTATGACGATGAGCAAACATCATCTTCTAATGGTGCTCAAATTCCTATGTTATGACGATGAGTAAACATCAGCTTCTAATGGTGCTCAATTCCTATGTTATGACGATGAGCAAACATCATCTTCAATGGTGCTCACACTAACAATGTTATGACGATGAGCAAACATCATCTTCTAATGGTGCTCAAATTCCTATGTTATGACGATGAGCAAACATCATCTTCTAATGGTGCTCAAATTCCTATGTTATGACGATGAGTAAACATCATCTTCTAATGGTGCTCAAATTCCTATGTTATGACGATGAGTAAACATCATCTTCTAATGTGCTCAAATTCCTATGTTATGACGATGAGCAAACATCATCTTCTAATGGTGCTCACACTACAATGTTATGACGATGAGTAAACATCATCTTCTAATGGTGCTCAAATTCCTATGTTATGACGATGAGTAAAACATCATCTTCTAATGGTGCTCAAATTCCTATGTTATGACGATGAGCAAACATCATCTTCTAATGGTGCTCAAATCCTATGTTATGACGATGAGTAAACATCATCTTCTAATGGTGCTCACACTACAATGTTATGACGATGAGCAAACATCATCTTCTAATGGTGCTCAAATTCCTATGTTATGACGATGAGCAAACATCAGCTTCTAATGGTGCTCAAATTCCTATGTTATGACGATGAGCAAACATCATCTTCTAATGGTGCTCACAAATACAATGTTATGACGATGAGCAAACACATCTTCTAATGGTGCTCAAATTCCTATGTTATGACGATGAGCAAACATCACTTCTAATGTGCTCAAATTCCTATGTTATGACGATGAGCAAACATCATCTTCTAATGGTGCTCAAATTCCTATGTTTATGACGATGAGCAAACATCATCTTCTAATGGTGCTCAAATTCCTATGTTATGACGATGAGCAAACATCGCTTCTAATGGTGCTCAAATTCCTATGTTATGACGATGAGTAAACATCATCTTCTAATGGTGCTCACACTACAATGTTATGACGATGAGCAAAATCATCTTCTAATGGTGCTCAAATTCCTATGTTATGACGATGAGTAAACATCATCTTCTAATGGTGCTCAAATTCCTATGTTATGACGATGAGCAAACATCATCTTCTAAATGGTGCCAAATTCCTATGTTATGACGATGAGCAAACATCATCTCTAATGGTGCTCAAATTCCTATGTTATGACGATGAGCAAACATCATCTTCTAATGGTGCTCAAATTCCTATGTTATGACGATGAGTAAACATCAGCTTCTAATGGTGCTCAA
>NW_027623701.1:0-9473 GCF_034508935.2 Berghia stephanieae
CGTCATGTCCCGTCCCCACATGTTAAATGTTGCTGTTTACCAGGGCCCCTTGTAAAAACCCCTTTTTTAAACATATTTAAATTTTGGGTATTGCGCTATAAAAAAAGCTCATTTTATTTTTTATAACAAGTCATGCAAACAAAATAAAAAAAAAATTTAAAAACGTCAAAAAACAATGTCAAAAAAATCACCAACCAAAAAAGGTTTTTAAAATTTTTCTCTATCCCATTTTTTGACCCGGGGGGTTTTTCTAAAATTTTCCCAAGTTCAAAAATAGAAAATACCCCTTTTTTTTTCCTTAAATCGAAAGATTTGGGGTTTTAAAGGATTTTTTTTTTTAAACCAATTTACAAAAGTTTTTAAAAAAATTTTGCTTGCCCCGTTTTCATGTTTAATTGCCAAATTTGGCTTGTAATTTTTTAAAACCTAAAAGGTATTTTTGGAAAATTTTTAAAGGGGACCTTTTTTTTTTCCAAAATTTTTTTCCTTCTTGAAGAAACCGTCTACAGTTTCAACGCAAGGTGAGTGGTGCACCCTTTCCCTCTAAATGAGTACTTAGTTTTGGGTGGATATTGCTCTATAAATCTATACAATTACAAAATATTTTAAAAGATGAGGGTAATTATTTTTTACTATTATTTAATTATGATGATGATGATGATGATGATGATTATTAAATTTTAATATTATTATTATTATCATTGTTGTTCTTTTTTATTATTACTTTGTGGTATTTGTGAAAAGACACTTCGCTTTAGGATCGGAAGGGACCTGGGTTCGAGCCTTTGCTCAGTGCATAGTTGAGTCCTTGGAGAAGGCTCCTTTACTCACATTCTCTCATGAAATGGGGGGGTGTAAAATGATACCTGGCCGTTAACAGCGTTGTCTCTGTCCGAAAAAAAATTGTAATATCCCCTAACAGGCTTCATGTCCCATCCCAACCCGTTAAATGTTGCTGTTGGCCACGGACCCCTTGTAAAGTGCTTTGAGCACGTTTAGTGGATATTGCGCCATTAAAGCTTATTTTTTTTAAAACTATTCATATTAACAAACTATTTTTTTAATTTCTTTCTTTCAGCAAGAAATAATATCTGCAATGAAGTTGTTTTCAATGTTTGCTGCAGCAAACATTCCCTTATCGAAGGTTGACCCACCCACAGTCAGAAACTTCTTGCAGACAAGAGTTGAAAACGGTGGTGCCATTCCACAAGCTCATCAGCTGCAGGAATTTCTACTTAAAAAAGGGGAGTTCACCAACAAAAAAGAGTGGTTTTATAAGAAAGTTATAAACAAGCCTGTGGCCATCATCTGTGATGAAATGTCTGATGATGTTGGAAGGTGGGTTTTTGTTTTTTGTTTTTGACTGACAATGTTTGTAGAAACTAAAGCGAAAGAGTAATATATATATAGAGTAGGAGGCAGGTGAATACACACACACACACACACACAACACACATCACGCCCAAACAATCATATATATTTTTAATATAAAAAAATATATATATATAGTATATATATATAATATATAATTAAATATGGGCGTACTACACAACACAACATACACAGTGATTCAGTTCGAATCCTTAGTTTGAAAATTCTATAATTAAAATGCTGAGAGCAATTATGATATCACTTTTGCATCCTTCCCTATTTTTTTAATTTTGTGTTTTTCTCTTATTTGTATCGCCTATCTTTTTCAGGTTTGTCCTCAAATGTCTTTAGCTGCACCACTGGGGAAACCCTTGAGCGCTGATGTGGACAAAGGCAAAGTTACCTCTTGGACACAAAAAATTTTGTCTGTCACAAACCACACAACCGTTGCGACGGCCATAATTGAATGCTTTGTCCCCCAACTGGCATCAAGTTTACTGACGTTCGTCACCCCGTATACACAGACAATGCAGCATACATGAGGAGGCTTCAATGGTGTATTGAAAGGGCTCTGCCAAAATGCTACGCATAAACACATGCATGGCTCTAACATGAGCTAGTGGGTGATGCCTTCAGAAGCCTTTTTAAACGCACCAACAAATTCGTCAAAGCTGCAAATGCGATATTTTGGAAAGCCAATGCCAGAAAGGCAAGATATCTGCGATTCCTGACACCACTCGTCAAATCTCCAAAAATGCTCCAAACCCAATCGCTACACGGTGAGATTTTGAGAATTTCCTTCTTTGGTCATGATTCATCTGGGTCTTTAAAAAAACCCTTTTTTCACCTAAAGGTGACACATTGTTAATATTGGATTTTGGGACAAATAGGAGGGTCAGTCATTCTTATTACCTAATTTGGATATGTTAGTAAACATATTTAGTAGTATCATTTTAAAAGTTAAGTAATCTGCTCCCTTTTTTTTTTTGTTGAAAAGATGAGCTTTAATTAAGTAACTGACGGGGGAAAGTTGCTTGCTATGGCTTAATAGAATTGATTATTCCATTATGTTATCTTTTTTAGATTGTCATCATTTTTTTTATTTCAAAGTTAGTTTGCTTTAACCATTGATATAAGAAAATGCACTAGAATTTTTAAAAATAAATATTGGAAGCTATCTTGCACAATATTTCGGGGTAAATTTAAGAGGGTCATAAGTCAACCATTTAAAGTCAATGCCTTAACTTTTAAGTCCCACCCTAGGTCAAGCCCATATGATGATGGAAATTCAACAGACTATACTATAAGGCCAAAAACTGATAAAATTAAGTAGGTTTTAATGTTATCTTCTTTCAAATAAAAATTCAATTTTAAAAAAAGAATTAAAAATACATCTTTCCCTTTTTACTTCCTTTTCAAAACCCCAGATGGAATTGTTGGTTTGAAGCGGTCTCATACCATGAGAAAAATTTGCAGCACTTTGCCACAATTCATTGCAAAAGGAAATGGAGCATTTGTGGGGCCACGGTTTCCCAGAGTCGTTTGTCTACTTGAATGATATCCTCTGCTCGGTGTGTCGGGGGCGCCAGTTTAATTCAAGCAGAGATGAGCTTTATAATCCAGCAGTCTCAGTCCATCGTTGTAGCTACTAAATGTATTCCAAAGCCAACGTCCAATCGCCATGACAGTAAATATTCATTTTCTCCTCCTACCTTTAAATCTTATTTTATAAGATTAAGAGCAGTATCATTATTAATGAAACGATTCCATCTTTGTTGAAACTCTGCCTTTGGACACAACATTATGGGTTTTGAATGTCTTTGACTAGAGCAAGAAAAAAATTTAAACAAAACAAAAATACTTTCTTATGTTTTTTAATCCTTGCCTTATTCTTTTTTTCTATTTTCACCAGGCGTGGGTCAAAGCTAAAGGAAATTAAGGAAACCAGTTTTCCAATCTTGCCATGTGACCCTACAAGATGTAGAAAGACACTGTCCCGCAGACCTGGACCAACATCTCAAGCTTCAGCTCCAGGATAGTTTTTGTCAAGCTTTCTCTTTTGCCAATTGAAAAGCTTGAGAAATTATTCATCGACGGAAGGCCAACCAGGGATGGAATTATTGAAGGAGATACCTTTCTTCAATCCTTGCAATTTAGTGTTCATTGCTGACTCTGATATTGATTTCTATTAAACCATTCTGGTATTCATGAAGTACCTCGTGTAGAAGTACTTCGATATAAGATCTCTTGGTCCAAGAGGCAGTGTCGGCATCTGGAGGCATTCCACTTGATCTGACTGTTTTTTGGAACAGTGTTTAGCTCAAATGTTCCCCCATCTTGCTACGCGGCAAAGAGATACATATACACCTGCCTTAATTCTGCTGATGCTGAGGGGGCCCCCTTTCTCTCCATTATAATCTTGTATTTTCAGACAGGAAAAGGCGGCTCAACGAAGCAAACTTAAAGGCTTTGGTTTTTCCCTTTTAAATTATAACAGTTTTTTTTTCCTATGAATATCTTGTTTATTTAAATTTTGATACCTCCCCTTTCCCGGGGTTTTTCGTACTTTTTTTTGAAAATAAGATTAAAAATTGATGTTTTAAACCCATTTTTCATTCTGACTGCACCTGAGTGACTTTTGTGTGCATCTTCAGATCATTGTAGTAATTTGGGGTCCCCTGGGGAACGAAAAAAGTTATCCGATTATTTTAACAAAATTTTGAAAAAATTTTGGGGCAATTTTACGGCAAAATGTGGAAAAATTTTTCTATTTTTTGTGGCAAAATTGTCATTTTTTTGTGGCAAAATTTGGCAAAATTTTGGGATTTCAAATGGAAAATTTTCCGCGATGCCAGTATAACAAAGAAAAGAAATTGGACTGGAACCCTCAGGGCAGAAAGATCAAGGGGAAGGCCACGAGGAACATGGAGAAGAATTAAAGAAGCTGATATCAGAAAAAAGTGGTAAGACCTGGAATGGAGTAAAAAAGTTGGCTCAGGATAGAAAAGGGAAATGGAAACTGTTTGTTTTTTGGGGCCTATACCCTGACCCAGGGTGAAAAAGGCAATGATGATGATGATGATGTAGGTACTCTGAGGTACGCAGAATATTTTGGACAATTTATTAAAAATAAAAAATTGAATTGTTTAATAAAGGTGAAAAAAAACTTTTGGTCATAATTGTTATAATATCTAAATGATCTTGATTTTTTATAATAATTATTCAATACAACACCTGGTCCATCCATTATAAAAACCAATTGATTGATTCAAATGGTGTCATTTCAGCATGCCTTTGGATGATTAAATGAGACCTCAAATGAATCGAGAGTTTCCTCACCCAAAGCCGCTAACCTATAAAATTTATTATTTTTTATTTAAAAAAAATAAATAAATTAGAGGTCCTTTAACTATAAAAAATTAAAAATAAAATTCCCTTTATTTAAATGCCACAGGGGAAATTTGTCTCTAGGGTCTTTCTAAGGGAAGACTGGAATAATCGAGGCATCAGCCGCAGTGCCAGCGCCACAAAATTGAGCTAGGGCGAGGTGAACTTGCTTCAAGGCCATACCGCGCAGCAGCGGGTGATCGAAACTCAGCACCTTTCGGGTCCCAAAGCAAAGACCGTACCGCTGAGCCACGCTGACCCTAATGTTCTTTAAAAACAAAAATTTACATATAAATGTCTTTGAACTTACTAATATGCTATATAGTAAACATTGCATTATTTATAATCGGATGGGGAATAAAGTAGATATTTTGTTCTCGAAGTTTGAATAACAAATAGTTATAGTGTAGGTCGGCCTTACATGAAGAGTCCGTGAAAAAAAATAAAAAAAAAATTGAGCTTTATATAGGGCAATACCCCACTAAGTGTATCCATCCTATCGCCTAAAGAGGGTTTAACAGTAAAAATGTCCGAGTGACTTAAATTTTTAAAATTAAAAAATTGAGTTTTATATAGCGCAATATCCACTGAAATGTGCTCAAGGCCTTTACAAGGGGTCCCTGGGTCAACAGCAACATTTAATATGTAAGGACGGGACAGGCGATATTACAATTAAGAGATTGGACGAGTTTAAAAAAAAATTTGCAAAGCAGTCGATGGTCATGGTACTTACCGACGGTGCACTTATTTTTCATGTCTGATAACCCGATTCTTTAGAAAATTGCCCGTTGTTGTAATGGAAATCTCCAAAAAAAACAAAAGATGAACGCAAAATGTCATTACAACAAAAAGTTTTAAAATAGGCCCATAAATGGGTTGGGAGTCAGACCTGCATATATAAATAAATATATATATATATAATATTATATAAAATTTATAATATATATATAAATAATTTTTATATATTTTTTCGCTGACATTTTAAATATTTCTTCATTTCTTTCTCTATCCATCCTAACAAATCATTCATGATTATTTTACCCCTGAAAATTGAAAACTATAATAAAAGCATCCCGTGAACTACCAAAAGTGCTAATCAATGTGTAACGGGTGGCGACAATTTATTATTTTTGGCTTATTTCGTAAAAAACTTTCCGGTTACTATTATTATTCTCTACCGCCCCCAACCCCTCCCAAAAACAACCCTCGCCCTTTTTTTTCATTCGAATTCCTCCCTATAAGGCGGAGCCCCAAATCAATTCTATTATTTTAATTCCCGCAGAAAAACGGTGCAACGATGTTCTCAAATTTATTCCTCGTGCAATAATATAATATTATCATTTCTGCAAACACAACTTGACAGCGCAACTTCATTAGGTAAGTGGTCATATTGTTAATTGTTCATAACTCCTACCTATTATCTCCTACCTTTAATTGCATAATATTATTTTAGGTATTTTATGGGCCCATGAAACCCCCCTCCCCTCTCTCCTCTCTCTCTCCCTCTCTCTCCCATCCTCTCTCTCTTCCCCTTCTCTATATAAAAATATATAAATATATATATTTTATATATAATATTATATAATAACATTATGTTTATTTTTTTTTATTTAATATAAAGCTCAGTATATAATTTGTATTGATGCACTGTGAAAATTATTTCAACTTTATGCAGATTACACTATTATAAACATCATAAAACGCTTAATATTCTCTCTATTTTTAGTAATATTGCATATATGCCCCCTTTCCTTAAATATTATATATATATATATATAATATAATATATAATCTATTTTAATTTATATATAATTTATATATTATATATATAAAATAATAGATTCCCCCCCTTTCTCTCTTTCCCTACTCTTTCTTTCTTTTCTTCTCTTCTCCTTAACGGCTATGTGGTCTAGTGGGTTGACATTTGTTTTTCTCGGATGGGTCTTCCCCCCGGTTCACTCGCTCGGGAATGTTTTGTCCTGGGAAAGGCTCCTTTTACGTCGTCTTCCCGAAAAATTGTAATATAGCCCCCGTGTATGTCCCTTCCCATGCTAACATGTTAAGTGTGCCTGTTTGTTAGGGAACTCTTTTGGGAAAACGCTTTGACACGTTTTTTAGTGATTATTCGCGTATAAAACGCTCCCATCTCCGTCTTCTCTCTCCCCCATTCTCTCTCCCCCCTCTCTATCTCCTCTTCTCTCCCTCTTTCCCCCTCTCTCCCATCTCCTTTTCCCCCTTTCTCCTTTTTCTTCCTCCCTCTCTTTCACTCTCTCTTTCTCTCCTCCTCTTCTCTCCCCCCTTATCTTCTCTTTTAACCCTCCTCTCTCTTCTCTCTAGTCTCGCTCTCCTCTCCCCTCCTCCCTCTCTCTCTCTTCTTTTCTCTCTCTCTCTTTCTCTCCCTTATATTTTAAAGATGCCCCTGTAGTGACTGTGTTCATATTTTATGATATTTGTAATGGGAACATTGTTTGAAGCACCACGATAAAATCTTTTAAACAGACCTTGCAGTATTGAGTGATTTGCTTCATCCTAAATATTGCATGCATTAATTATCTCTCTCTGTCTCTGTCTCCGTTCTCTCTCTCCCCTCCCCCTCTCCCCTGGGGTTCCTCTCCCCTTTCTCTCTTTTCTCTCTCTCTCTCTCTTTTCTCTCCTCCTTCTTTCTTTCTCCCACCCCCTCTTCTCCTCTCTCCTTTCTTCCTCTCTCTCTTCTCTTTCTCTCTCTCTTTCTCCTCCCCCCCCTCTTTCTTCTCTCTCTTCCCTTTTTTCTTTCTCTCTCTTTCTTCCTCTTTCTTTCCCCCTCTTTTTCCTCTTTCCCTCTTCCCTCTCTTTTCTTCCCCTCCTCTCTCTTTCTATCTTCTCTCTCTTTTTTTCTTTCTCTCTTTTTTTCTTCTCCCCCTCTCTTTCCTTCTCTTTTTTTTTTTTCTCTTTCTCTCTCTCTCTTTTTTTCTCTCTTTCTCCTTCTCCCTTCCTCTCTCCTCTCTTCTGTCTTTTCTCTCTCTCTTCTCCCTCCTCTCTCTTTCTCCTCCCTCTCTCTCTTCATGTTTTTAAAACATTTGTTTACGATTGCGTCAAGGGCTATATTTTATTATTTCTGGAAAGCATTTATTGATGCACTTCACGACGGCAAAACCCCATCCTGACAATAATTGTGATTGATTTGTTATTATCTCTGTACTTTTTAACATCTCTCGCTTTCTTTTTTCTCACTTTTCTCTCTCCTCCTTTTCCTCCTCTTTTCCCCCTTTCTCTCCTCTTCTCTCGCTCTCTCTCCCCTGTGTTTTTTTATTTACACTCTCTCTCTTTTTGTTTTCCCTTCTTTGGTTTCCCTTTCTCCTTTTCCTCTCTCTCTCAATTTTTCCTTCTTTTTTCTTTTCCCCCCCCCCCCCCCTCCTTCTCCCCCCCCCCCCCACCCCTCCCCTTTTCCCTCCTTTTCCCTCTTCCCTCATCCCCCCCTCCCCCTTTTTTTCCCCACCCCCCCTCTCTTTTTCTCCCCTTTCTTCTCCCCCCCCCCCCCCCCCCCCCCTCTCCCCCTTTCTCTTGTCTTTTTTGATTTTTGGTAATCATAACAAAAAAAAACAGTCTGCATGTTTGTGTAGGAAAACATGTATTTAAAAACAAAACATTTTTGACATTATCCTCACCAGGATTTATTTTATTTGCACTAATATACTCCCCTTTCCCCCCCCTCCCCCCCCCCTCCCTCTCCCCCCCCCCTCTTTTTTTCTCTTTTCTATCCTCTTCTATCCCTTCTATCTTTATCTATCTACTATCTATCATCTATCTATTATCTATCTATCTATCCCTATCTATCTATCTTATCTATCTGTATATTTATCTCTCCCCATTTAATTATCTATCTTATACTATCTATCTTGCATCTATCTATTTTTATCTATCTATTATCTATCTATTCCCAAAATTTTATCTATACTATTTATCTATTAAACTATATATCTACTTCTACTATCTAATTTCTATCTATCATCCCTTTTCTATTATTTTATCTTCTTTTATTGTATCTATCTATCTACTAATCTATCTATTAATTTCTATCTATCTATCTATCATTTTAACAAAACTTTTCCCATCTATCTATCTATCTGTCTTTATATTAATATATAAAAATTAAAATATATATTTTTAAATATAATTTTATATATTATATAATATATTATAATATATATCTTTCCCCCATCCCTCTTCTCCTCTTTCCCCCCCCCCCCCCCCCCCCCCCCCCCCCCCCCCCCCCCCCCCCTATGCCTTAAACCCATATCTGACACCATTTAGGGGGCCATACGTTAGTTGTTTTTTTAATGAAAACTCGAGGGAGGGCTTACTATACAAAAAAAAACGATTTCAAAAAGTGTATTTCTAACGTTAATCCACTGCAAAGACGACGTATTACGATCGTAAATTAAAAAATACTGAATTCCCCACTCCCCCCCCCCCCCCCCCCCCCCCCCACCCCCCCCCCCCCCCCCAAAACCCCCCACACTTACATTTTTTTTTGATTTAATTTGCGAGGGTTACTTTTTGGTTAGGGTATGCCCCTCGCTTTCGGGTCGGAAGGCCTGGGGGTTCGAAGCCTCGCTCTGGGCGCATGGTTGAGTCCTTGGAACAGGCCCCTTTTTTTTACCCCCACATTCCCCCCACCCCTACTCAGCTGTAAAAAAGAGTATTGGGGCCGTTGAAAAAGCGTTTTTCCCTTTCTT
>NW_027623702.1:0-2500 GCF_034508935.2 Berghia stephanieae
TTTTTAAGCCAAATATAATCTGGTAAGTTACGCCGGTTTTACAGTGGTGATAATGATATGAGGGCAAAGTTTCACATAGTCATTCATAAGGGGGACACGGAAGTGGTACATATAGATTATATAGATACCACAGTGATAACATTGTTTTTGGAACCCACTCGAAATAAGCTTGTCTTCCCTGGGACCATTTTTATCATTTGAAATATTATGTAACAGTTGATGCTTTTATATTATTTTTTTTTTTATAACAGCATTTTGAATCCAAGAAAGATATATTTCCAATGTCATCACGATCATCGTCATCATCATCATCATCATCATCATCATCATCATCATCATCATCATCATCATCATCATCATCATCATAAGGATTATAACCTCCTCCTCCTCCTCCTCCTCCTCCTCCTCATCATCATCATCATCATCATCATCATCATCATCATCATCGTCGTCGTCATCATCATCACCAGCATCATCATTCTGACAATAATATCAATTCAGAGAAAACATCACCATCATAATAATTAACCAAATTCCAGACAAATCTAAAATATCGAACGGCATCCCTTCACATTATACATACACACAGAACTTACTCTAGAATTATAAAATTAACTACACTATTTCGTAGACATTTTCCTTTGTGTTTATTACTATAAAATTTTTTTTAAAAAGTCAGTAAAAAACTCAATAATGGATTTTTGGAAATGTCAATTCAGCCGCGTCACTAACTTGCTTGAAGTAAGGTGTCGTCTCTCGACCGAAAAGTTAAGGAATAGACGGTAATAATAATAATAATAATAATAATAATAATAATAATAAATAATATAATAAATAATAATAATAAAATAATAATAATAATAATAATAATAATAAAAATAATAATATAATAATAATAAAAAATAATAATAAAAAAATAATAATAATAATAATAATAATAATAATAATAATAATAATAATAATAATAATAATAATAATAATAATAATAATAATAATAATAATAACAAATAATAATAATAATAATAATATAATAATAATAATAATAATAATAATAATAATAACAACGATTATAGTAGATGAAAATAAAATAAAATAACTTTTTCCACAATAAATTTATTGTAGTAGTAGTAGAAGTAGTCGTAGAAAGTAGAAGTAGTCGTAGTAGTAGAAGTAGTCGTATTTGTATAGTAGTAGTAGTATATATATATAGGCCCTATATAAGTATAAGAGACGAGGTCAAAATAACTCCTCCGGATCGGACATACTGCCCTAACTAACTTCCTTCTAGAGAGGGAGAGAGGGATGAAAAGCCCCTCTGTAGAAGCTGTAAACTGTGACCCCACAGTTCGACATAAATATTTTGATAGAATGTACACAGTTAGAACAGACAAGGTCACAACATTATGAAACCAGGGACTTGAAGTCCCTGTTCCAGTCAGTCGATCCACTAAAAATTTTTTAAAGTATCTGCCGGAATGTGAACTCCTGCATAAATTGTAAATAAACATGTTTAAATAACAAACATGTGACTATTACAACAGTATTAACACCATTGAGCAGCTATGGCCTCTCAAGGCAGATAACAATTGATAAAAGCTAGAAACGGGCGCTTAAATGACCCAAATATTATTGAAAGCGCCGTTAAATACTTAAAAAGAAAGAAACAAACAAACTTTGTTATCATTGCAAGTTGTCTGTCAGGTGCCCTGCTTTTTTTTTTCTTCTAACACTCGTACAACAACCTTAACTGGAATAGCCAAGTCCAATCGCAATGTTGAAGTTGAATGCTTATCCACTATGCTATAGATAGTATGCGCTTGGCTAAGAAGCTCATAACATTGGAAGTATAACGGACCAACACACAAAACTGTGTGTATCCATGAAGGTTTATAGTCAGGTTAATACAGTTCAGTGAGCATTACTCATAAACGCGGATGGCAAAAAACAATAACAAAGACCTGAGTGACGTCATCTTCGAACTATCTATACCCGGTTTTTGTACTCAATCATTGAATGGGGGAATGTAGTGCCTTACCCAAGGATACAACGCCGCGGTCAGAGTTTTGTGATAGTTCTCTTTTATCGGGTTACTGATCAAGCTCGTCTCTGTATTACATTTCCATGAAACGCTGCGTGGAGTGAGGATTAATGGGAACGATCTATATTCATGTTTTCGTCCAACCTAGTCATCAATCACATGATTTGTTGCTGTCCAACGATTGGATGCTTCTTAACAAATGTAAACACGCTGTTCTGTTTATGAAAATTGTACACATACTCATGTGTCATTCTGAACAAAATGACCAATCGTGATTCTAGATATTTCAAAAGCTGTGAATACTTTTCACTATAAAGGTCATTTTGAGCACACTGTGCAATGTGACCAATGACCTCGAGCACATGAAAATGTCATATAGATCATGCCCATTGGGTCTATCTTCACTTACTTATTGTAGGTTGAGATAATATCACATGCATTACAATCTGGTTCCGTACAATA
>NW_027623702.1:5000-9467 GCF_034508935.2 Berghia stephanieae
CTATTATCTATTCAATCTTATTTATTTATTTATTTATTTATTTATTTATTTATTTATTTATTTATTCAATTATTCATTCATTATGTATCTTTGTATTGTATTTATTTAATGCTCAAAATTGCACTTGAAACTAAGATTTAAGTATTGAGTAATAAATGAATAAATAAATAAATTTATTTATTTGTTTATTTATTAATTTAATCATTTATTTCTTTATTTACTGCTATAAAATACAAACTATTTCAATAAATCTTTGTTGCCAGAGGCTGGTCTATAGATTGACTCAATTTGGGTCATCGCCCTCTTGTTGAGTTTGCAGAGAAAGCATAATTATTACATTACTATCATTAGCTCAACCTTGTTACTTGTTAGCTTATCACGAGTCCATGTATAAATAGATTACATGATTTAATGACATGACAAGACAGATGATATTCAGGAGATGATGGTAATATTATTATTAATTTTGTCATCGAAGGTCCTGCTTTTATCACTTAAAAAAAAAAAAAGAAAAAAAGAAAAAAAAAGTCGAAATCAAGGGTCATTGACCTGAAACAGTCGCTGTACCGATTGATGTTATGCGTTTAGGAAAAATACTTACAACATCCACCAGCCGGATATAACGTACCAACACACAAAACTTGAAAATTGGTAATCTGATTGATAGAATTTGGTTATAACTACTCATAAAAATGGCTGGGTAAAAACAATAAAAAAGAGCTGAGTGACGTCAAGTTCGTTCCTTCTACTCAGCTCTTTGTTCTTGTTTTTAGACAGTCATTTTGGTGATTAATTCTCACCAAATTCTATCAATCAGACTATAAATGTTCAAGGTGACACATGTTACTTTATACAAGGCTGGCGGATGTTGTGAGTATTTTAGCACAACGTATAATATAAATAATATTCCCTGAAAAAGAAATGAGATAACATTCATCTAGAACAGAGACGGCTTGACAATCTCTTTTTATATATAACTTTGGCCCTTTATGACGTGCTAGACCAAATTGATCCGCTTTATAGGAGAATACTCAAGCTACAAAGAACTCAAAACAATGCTGCAAGATTAGTCCTTAAGCGCAGCAAGAAACACAATGCGTCACGACACCTCTGCTAAAAGAGCTTCATTGGCTTCCTGTTAAGGGATGAATATTGAACAAAGTTCTGACATTGTGTTTTAAATGCATCAACGCATATCAACTGACTTATCTTTATGATAAAACGGAGTTATATACACCAACCCGAAGTTACCGCTTCAAAATCCGCTTTGGGTGAAAAAGCCTTTTCATTCATAGCTCCACAACTAACTATGGAACGAACTTAGTCCTCGACAAAGTCCTGTGAAAATTTATCATCTTTCAGGAAATGTCTGAAGACTGAGTTGTTCCGTGAGGCTTATTTTTTCATGGAATAGATGTTGCTTAGATTTTGTTTTTGTATGCATATTTATTATGTATCATGTAGTGTCGTGATTTTTAATTTTGTTGTTTTTAAACATTTTTATTTTTATTATGTAAAGCGCCGCAGAGCACGATTAAGTGAATGTTTAGGCACTATATAAATTCACTATTTACTATTACTATTTACTATTTACTTGAAACTAGTCAGAGACTAATGATGAAGTCCGACCCGAGCAAGGGACTAAAACTTTAACTTGGCAAAACTTAGTCCGAAGGTGGCTTGATTTTAGTTTGAGACTTGCTTGGTCAGCTCACATAATAAGCTGAAGTTATAGTAAGAATGCGCTTGGCTAAGGAGCTCACAACATTGCCATCCGAAGTATAACGGACCAACACACACAACTTTGTGTAACCATGATCGTTTATAGTTAGGTTAATAGATAGAAATGCAGATGACGTCACTAAAGGTCTTTGTTATTGTTTTTTGCCATCCGCGTTTGTGAGTTGTTCTCACTAAACTGTATTAACCAGACTATAAAAGTTCATGGTTACACAGAGTTTGTGTGTTGGTCCGTTATACTTCCGGATGGCAATGTTGTGAACTCCTTGGCCAAGCGCATTCTATCTATACAGTTTAGTGAGAATTACTCATAAACGCGGATAGCAAAAACAATAACAAAGACCTGGGTAACGTTAAACTTCGAACTATCTATAGCAATCACGTGACCCTCGTCTGAAAACGGTACATACTATTATCATGTCGGGATGAACAAGGTACCAAAACGTGATTTTAAATTTCAAATGAGGAGTTCGTGTCAGCATCATAATAAACTACTACACCTAATGTTTTCAGTTAATCATTTAGAAATAAACGACGTGCACATGTATGTGGGTCTGATAACCCAATATATTATGGCTCGTTGTTGTAATGGAAATAACGCAAAATATTGTCCATTACAACAATGGTAAACTAGGCCTATAATTATTTGGGTTCGGATGTCAGACCTGCATATATGCATACGTCGAAATTAATTAAACTGCCGTATTTTAAAAAATAAAATGAATTTTTATCATCTGAATCACTCCCAGATAATATCGGTTTAGTCGGAGATTACAAATAAAAAAACTTGAATAAGAATTGTATATTGCGGAAAGTGAATATATCAATAAAGAAACAAAACACACTCAAAAGAAAGCAACAAACAAACAAAAACAAAACAAACAAACAAGCAAACAAAAAAAAAAAAAAAACAATTAAAAAAAAACCTCAAAAAACATGAGACTGAAAGTTCGTATTTCCGATCATTTACATTTAGCTTTAAATAGTCACTCCCGGCATGATACCAGATTGATGTGATTGATCTCAATTTGACAAGATCGATGTTTGACATCCTATATTTACAAGCATCCTTTAAAAAACCGTAAATCGTAAGGGGTGCTTACACAGAATATATTTTAAAACGAAAAGTATATAACCATAAATATGCAAATATGAGCAGCTTCGGCCATATTATAATTTTATTTTTAATTTTTTGGTTGAAATTTGTAATGGTCCTGCAGTAACTATATCAGTGGCGTGGCATGCTTACAGTATAAAGTGTGCCAGAATCAGAATAAAATGACTATAACATGCTATATTTGGAAATACAAAAGAAAGAAAAGACTACCGATTAAGTAAGAGGCGGTATATACCATTTCTCAGTTATATTTTCTTTTTTAAAGATAAATGCTGTAATCCATTTTTAAAAGATGGATGCGGTACCAGAAATCAACCAATATAGCCACGCCCCTGAACTATATTATTACGGCAGCTTAGATTAAAGTGAAGCAGACAAAACAAAGGTCATTAATAAGTATCTATTTGTTAATCCAAAGCTTTATACTATCAGATAATATGCTTTTAACTCTCATCAGTCCAAAGCCTGTCAAGAGCTCAGGGGGGCAAACTCCAATCGGATAGCCTTGTAACTTGAACGGGATAAAGTAAATACGGTGCATTGAGGTTTATATTTAGTATTTAGACCGTATTTCTACATTTTCAATGCGTGCAATGATCCTCACAGTGATTTTATATTTTTTTTTCAACAGACCTTATTATGGAATTAGTAACGAAAATATAAAAATCGAATATTGCTCATAAAATAAAACAAAACAAAAATACGACACTTTTAGTCTTTGTCAGGCGACAGACAAAATAAGCAGATAATTACTATATAAATATATATATATATATATAAATATATAATATATATATATATATATATATATATATAATATATATTATATTTATTTATTTATTTATGAGTGTTGGTGGGTACTTGTAGGTACGAAAGTGCTCGATAATGGTGGTTAGAGCTAGCCTAATATATAATGTAAATTTTCACTCACATTTTTTGCCGAGACGACTCGTTTCTGTGTTTTTCACACTTCTTCAGTCGGCATAATCCATTTTGTCATGTCCGTAGAAAACTCCAAACTAAAGTTGTTTCGCTGTGTTGTGTGATTAGTTTTGATGTGTATTGTGATGTGCTCTCATGTTTATATTATGAGTGTGTGTGTGTGTGTGTGTGTTGTGTGGGTGTGTGTGTGTGTTTGTATTGTGTGTGCGTTTTAGGTGTGTTGTGTGTTGTGTGTACATGTGTGTGTGATATTGTAGTGGAATGTGGTTGCGGCGGGGGGGGGGGGGGGAAGAGGGGAGGAGGGGTATAATGGGGTCGGGGGGGGGGGGGGGGTAGGGGAAGGGTGGAGGAAGGAAAAGGGGGGGTGGGGGGGGGGGGGGTATTTGGCCTTTTGCGTTTTGAGCTTGAAATTTTTAAGTGTCTGCACAGTCATCATTTTTAGACTTTTTTTCTTTGTTTAAAAAGGTTTTTGTGGTTGTGTAGTAAATCTCCATTTTTTTTCCCGTCAGGCATAAATTGCATTTTCTAGCACCCATCTGTAGGGCTACTTTGCTTGACACCCCCAGGGTTTTTGTTGGTTTTTTTTGTGTTTATTTTTTCCCAATAGTGCTTGCAATTTGGTCTTTTTGCTTTGCTTTCATTTTATGGGGGCTTTGTGGGTTTTTGTA
>NW_027623703.1:0-5000 GCF_034508935.2 Berghia stephanieae
AAATATAGGATATGGACGACGTGCTCTAAGTTTGCAGTCTGATAACCCAATTCCTTATGGGCTCATTGTAGCAATGGAAATCTAAAAAAAAAAAATGACGCAAAATTTTGTCCATTTCAACAATGTTAAACTAGGCCCATAAATGAGCTTTATATAGAGCAATATCCACTAAAATGTACTCAAGGCGCTGTACAAGGGGTACCTGTCAACAGCAACATTTAACATGTAGGACGGGACATATTACAATTTTTCGGACAAAGACAACACTGTTAACGGCCAGGAAATCATTTTACACCTGAGTACGGAGAGAGAAAGTGAGTAAAGAGCCTTTTCCAAAGACTCAACTATGCGCCGAGCGCGAGGCTCGAACCCAGGACCTTCCGATCCGAAAGCGAGTGTCATACCACTAGACCACATAGCCGCAAAGTCACTTTAAATAGCTTTAGAAATAAATAATTTACCCTCAGCATGATCCAAAATAAATTGCTCCAAAGTCTGAATATAGGTTCTAACAGAACTAAACTTTCCTTTTCAACAAGATTTTTGAGTCAAAGAAGCGACTGTTGGTCTGTAGCTTGGCAGGTCTGCATAATATGATGTGACAAGACAAGAAAACTGCCAACAATTCCAGACAGTTCAAATTCATGACAAATTTATGGTTTGTGTTTATTTTGGATCAACTTTTATCATTTTCTTTCTTTGAAACGTTTGCCTAAAAGATAAAGGGGGCAGAGTGGCTCAGCGGTACGTTCTTTGCTTCGTACCCGAAAAGAACCGAGTTCGATCCCCCTCCACTGCGCTGTGTGGCCTTGAGCAAGTCACCTCGCTCTAGCTCAATTTGTGGCGGCGCTGCACTGCGGCTGACGCCTGAGTCATTCCAGTCTTTCCCTTGGAATAGACCCTAGAGATAAATGTCCCCCATGAGTTAAACAAATGAATTTTTATTTCTTTTCATTTTTTTAAATTTTATTTTTATTTTTTGTTGGTAAAACTGGACGCATGTTGGCTGAAGTATTTTGTGATCATATATTATAATATATGCATGCATTGAATAGACAATGAATGAAAACTCGTAAAATTTCCCTTATAATGATAAATAATAAGAGCAATCCATTGTAAAGATGGCTACATAAACGAATCCGTGACCTCGAACTTGGCAGGGTCAACGTAACCTTCCAGCAGCCTCGTTTTGGTGTTGGGCTGGTTGTGTTCCTTTCTTGTATTTCATCCGTCTGTTCTGGAACCAAATCTTAATCTGTCTCTCGGATAGACTGAGGTGGTAGCGATCTCTACTCTTCTTCGACGAGTAAGGTATCTGTTTGATACAGAAGAGGGAAAAAGAAATAATTAGCAAGATAATAAATTAGATTTTTTTTATAAATATTGAATTTGAGATTTTCTATAGTTTAATTGGTATAACCATTTTTATACTCGATAAGAGGTGAAAATATAAGACTTTTGTTGAGCCGGAGCTAACGCCAACAGGCGTCACAGTATGTTTGAACCCTAACAGTAACAGAAATGGTACCTTTCTTTTGGACATATTCTGTGACGAAATTAGAAAATTCCTGCCAAAATTTAAATGCAATGACCGCGTATTTCAAAATGTGTAGAAACTCATTCAGGGGAAGAGCAATTCGATCGGAATTGGATTCAGTAGTCTGATGTCACGCCACCCGGCAACGGCGGCCATCTTGGTTCTAAACAAAGAAAATCATTACTTTTTAATCTTCATGCTGGCTAGAACTTTTCATATGTCTTGTGATCAGAATGTGTAAATGTCAAAATAAGATCATATTTATGTTTTTTCCCCTCTGAATACGCTTTTATGCTCGCCGGAGAAATATTTCATAAGGGCGTCCGCCATTGTTTCGATAGTTTAGAGCCAGTTGCTAAGTTACCATGCGTCATTCGAGGGAAGTGACGTTACGACTGTTGAAGAGTATTGGGGCACGAGGTAGAGTAACAACTTTACCCGCCCGGCTCAACCGAGATCTAAGCACATTGGACGATCAGCGACTGAATCCCAAAACCATTAAACCAATCCGGAATACGATTCAATAGTCTGATGTCACGCCTCCCGCCAACGGCGGCCATCTTGGTTCTAAACAAAGAAAATCATTCCTTTTTATTTTTCATGCTGGCTAGAACTTTTCATATGCCTTGTGATCAGAATGTGTAAAAGTCAAAACATGATTAAATGTATGTCTTTTTTTTTTCCCTCTGGATACCCTTTATGCTCGCCGGAGAAATATTCATACGGGCGTCCGCCATTGTTCCGATAGTTTTGAGCCAGTGTTGCTAAGTTACCATGCGTCATTAGGAAGGAAGTGACGTTACGACTGTTGAATCCTATTGGGGTACGAGCTAGAGTACAACTTACTTGTTATAATGGAATTCTTTTTCTAGTTCAAGGATTTGTTGTCTTGTATAAGCTGTTCTGTTTCTCTTGGACTCGGCGAGGATAGAAGTCGCTGGAATCAAAGAATTGAACAATACTATTTATTATGGACAATCGTCAGGAGAATAATGATGAAACCTTCATAAAAACATTAAAGACAATCAGAAAAGGACTATATTATTTCTTTAAAAGAAATAGATTTGGGGTTTAAAATTGTTCCGTATAGCCCTCTTGTTAAATGTGAGGCTATGAGGTCTAGATAGTGCTATGAAAACTCGCTTTCGGATCGGAAGGTCCTGGGTTCGAGCCTCGCTCGGAGCATAATTGAGTCCTTGGAAACGACTCTTTACTCACATTCTCTCACCGTACTCAGGTGTAAATTGAGTACCTGGCCTTTAACTATGTCAGAAAAAAATTGCAATATCGCCTAACAGGCGTCATATCTCGTTCTACATGTAACGTGTGGCTGTTGGTCAGGGACCCCTTGTAAAGCGCTTTGAGCACGTTTAGTGGCTATTGCGCTATATAAAAGCTCAATTTAAATAATATTTCCAAACGAGCACAGAATTACTGGCAAATCTAAAGATTATAAAACTTTTTTACAGATTGATATGCGAGTAACTTGCAAACCTTTTAAAAAAAATTAAAGGTGTCACCCTTTGACTCAAATGATTATTTATAAAATCTGCTAGTGCCTAATGATCGGTCATCATTTAATCTTGGGGAATCGCCATCTGGCTGCCTTGTTGCCAGATACATTTGCGCGCACCTACAGACCTTTATTACAGGACCGATTTTGATCGTTGATGGCTCAAAAGAATCGTCTCGATCAATGTTATTTTCCACAATACAGTAGTACATGTATAATCATCAAAATAGATGAGTGTCTGTTAGTAAAAGTCTTTATGTGACCCATCGTCTCAAACGGTATTATGTCGGAACGAACCATATGCTTAAAGGGCCGAATTAAATGTTAAACTGGTCAAAAATATAAATTATTGGCAATAGCACCCTATAATATGGTATCCATTCTCCTCAATAAATCATACAAACTCAACACAAGTCTGATATGTCTGGCTATAAATTCAATTTTCAACATCTTAACCATCCGACTTAATACCGTTTTTAGGCGAAGGGTCACTTATTTCTCCGCAAACATTGCGGGTTCTGCACTAGTCTTTCAACAAACAAACAAAAAGCAAACAAACATACAAACTAACAAAAATGTCTTTGACATGCGCACAGACAGTAATATTCAGTCTGAATGAGTCAGTTGGTTTATTTAAAAATGAGAACTTTTTTTTTCCAAAATGGGGTCATTTGAATGGATCAATATTTGAAGGACGACAATTGCTGGCCAAAATTTTAATTACGACTTCTTCTTCTTCTTCTTCTTCTTCTTCTTCTTCTTCTTCTTCTTCTTCTTCTTCTTCTTCTTCTTCTTCTTCTTCTTCTTCTTCTTCTTTCTTCTTCTTCTTCTTCTCTTCTTCTTCTTCTTCTCTTCTTCTTCTCTTCTTCTTCTTCTTCTTTCTTCTTCTTCTTCTTCTTCTTCTTCTTCTTCTTCTTCTTCTTCTTCTCTCTTCTTCTTCTCTTCTTCTTCTTCTTCTTCTTCTTCTTCTTCTTCTTCTTCTTCTTCTTCTTCTTCTTCTTCTTCTTTCTTCTTCTTCTCTCTTCTTCTTCTTCTTCTTCTTCTTCTTCTCTTCTTCTTCTTCTTCTTCTTCTTCTTTTCTTCTTCTTCTTCTTCTTCTTCTTTCTTCTTCTCTTCTTCTTCTTCTTCTTCTTTCTTCTTCTTCTTCTTCTTCTCTTCTCTTCTTCTTCTTCTTCTTCTTCTTCTTCTTCTCTTCTTCTTCTTCTTTCTTCTTCTTCTTCTTCTTTCTTCTTCTTCTTCTTTCTTCTTCTTCTCTTCTTCTTCTTCTTCTTCTTCTTCTTCTTCTTCTTCTTCTTCTTCTTCTTCTTCTTCTTCTTCTTCCCTCTTCTTCTTCTTCTTCTTCTTCTTCTTCTTCTTCTTCTTTCTTCTTCTCTTCTTCTTCTTCTTCTCTTCTTCTCTTCTTCTACATCTTCTTCTTCTTCTTCTTCTTCTTCTTCTTCTTCAACATCTTCTCTTCTCTTCTTCTTCTTCTTCTTCTTCTTCTTCTTCTTCTTCTTCTTCTTCTTCTTCTTCTTCTTCTTCTTCTTCTTCTCTTCTTCTTCTTCTCTTCTTCTTCTCTTCTTCTTCTCTTCTTCTTCTTCTTCTTCTTCTTCTTCTTCTTCTTCTCTTCTTCTTCTTCTTCTCTTCTTCTTCTTCTTCTTCTTTCTTCTTCTTCTTCTTCTTCTTCTTCTTCTAATCTCTTCTTCTCTTCTTCTTCTTCTTCTTCTTCTTCTTCTTCTTCTTCTTCTTCTTCTTCTTCCCTTCTTCTTCTTCTTCTTCTTCTTCTTCTTCTTCTTCTTCTTCTTCTTCTTCTTCTACATCTTCTTCTTCTTCTTCTTCTTCTTCTTCTTCTTCTTCTTCTTCTTCTTCTTCTTCTTCTTCTTCTTCTTCTTCTTCTTCTTCTTCTTCTTCTTCTTCTTCTCTTCTTCTTCTTCTTCTTCTTCTTCTTCTTCTTCTTCTTCTTCTCTTCTT
>NW_027623704.1:0-2500 GCF_034508935.2 Berghia stephanieae
ATAGTAGTAGTAGTGTAGTAGTAGTAGTAGTAGTAGTAGTAGAACACTGTAGTGGAACAGTAGGGGGGGTGGGGGGGTTTGGGGGCGAGGTGAAAGGGTCACGGCGGAGGTGGGGGGGGGGGGTTGTTGGATAGAGCGAAGGTCGAATCTTCGCGAAGGAACGATGCGATAGTAAAGTGGAATACACCAATAAATAGATAGATGGATAGGAGATAGAAGGTAGATGGTCAGAAAAGGGGGAGAGAAGGGAGAAGAGAGAGAAGAGAGAGAGAGAGAGAGAGAGAGGAGAAGAAGAGAGAGAGAGAGAGAGAGGAAATTAATAAAAGAAAAAAAAAATTAAAAAAAATATTAAAAAAAAAAAAAAAATTAAAAAAAAAAAAATAAAAAAAAAAAAAAAAAAAAAAGGGGCGGGGGGGGGGGGTTGGTTTGAGGCGGACCGGTAGAGGGGGAATCAGAGAGAGAGAGAGAGGGGGGGAGGAGAAAGAGGGAGGGGGGGGACAAAGAAAGAAAGAAAGAAAGAAAGAAAGAAGAGAGAGAGAGAGAGAGAGAGAGAGAGGAGAGAGAGAGAGAAGAGAGAAGAGAGAGAGAGAGAGAGAGAAGGGTGGAGGGGAGGTGAGAGACGGCGAGTAAACAGCCGAGTGATAGCTGGGTCTATATGTATATTAATGGATGAAAAAGTGGATGATTGGACACAATGAGAGAGAGCTAGGAAGGTAGATGACTATGAATCGGTGGATAATCAGTAGATAGATAGCTAGCTAGCTAGCTAGCTAGATACATAGATAGATAGATAGATAGATAGATAGATAGATAGATAGAATAGGTAGGTAGGTAGAGTTGTACTTTTAGTAGTATGAACAGTAGTAGTAGTAGTCGTAGTAGTAGTAGTGGTAGTAGTAGTAGTAGTAGTAGTAGTAGTAGTAGTAGTAGTAGTAGTAGTAGTAGTAGTAGTAGTAGCAGTAGTAGTAATAGTAGTAGTAGTAGTAGTAGTAGTAGTAGTAGTAGTAGTAGTAGTAGTAGTAGTAGTAAGTAGTAGTAGTAGTAGTAGTAGTAGTAGTAGTAGTAGTAAGTAGTAGAAGTAGTAGTAGTAGCAGCAGCAGTAGCTGTAGTGGCAGAAGTGAGAGCAGCAGTGGTGATGAATATGGGTGACGTTGACATCTAGTGGCGGTCAATCCTGGTGTTGAGTCCGCGTGGAGTCAGCGTTCCAACAACTTGATCAGGTGAGTTTCCCTACGTCGACGGGCGGAAGTGTCCGAATGGCAAAAACTGAGCACGCACACACTGTACACCGCAGTGGTCTGGCAGATTGAAGTGTCTGGCCACTGCTGTGTCTGCACAGTTCGATATGTCACGCAAGTGCTGCACGAATCTGTCACCCAGCCTCTTTCCGGTCTCACCAACGTAAGCAATCCCACACAGGGAGCACGTAATCGCATAGACTAGATTACGGTCAGTGCAAGTAAACGGCCGCCTGATGTCCCAAATTTTGTCTGGAAAGCTGACTCTGTCATACTCCCACAGGTGCCCACAAGTCTTGCATCGGGGTCGCATACACGATCTGGCTTTAGGTCCATCCCTAGGTATGGGTTCCAGGCGGCTTCTGACAAGGAGATCCCTCAGGTTACGATCCCGTCGATATGCTACCAACGGGGGTTCTGAGAAAACTCTGTGGGTGTCTTCGCCCGCCTGGAGGATCCCATAGTTCTGCAATAGGATGTTCCTCACTTGATCGGCATGGGGGTGATGCGTGAGGACTAAAATGGGACGCTGTGTCTCCTGCTTCCTGGCATTGCGAGGCCTCATTGCTGCTTCTCTCGACACGAGGCTGGCTTTCCGGACAGCCTTAAGCAAAACCCTTTCGGGATATTCCCGTGCCCTAAAAAAATCGAGCATGCGATCACGTTGAAGCGCAAATTCATCATCTTCCAGACAGAGTCTCCGCAAGCGGAGTATCTGACTGAATGGGATGGAGTCTTTGCACTTCACCGGATGGGATGACCGATAGAGCAGGTAGCTGTGACTGTCCGTTTCCTTGTAGTGTACAGTGGTCCGTACTCCCGTGCTGGTCAATACAGCCTTGATGTCCAAAAAGTTCACCTCAGAGGTTGAAATCTCATAAGTGTACTCTATGGACGGTGGAAGGAGTCCATCGCTAGGATGAACCCCTTCAACTGGCTGTGGGTCAATGACGTAATGCCGAAACAGTCGTCAATGTACCTTTTGAACAGCTCGGGGGCAGGTCCACTGTACTGATGGAAGAAGGTTTCCTCAAGGTAGCCCATGAAGAGGTTAGCATATGAGGGACCCATCTTGGTGCCCATCGCAACACCTGAGATCTGATGGAAAAATACATCATTGAACTCAAAAGTGTTGAGTGTGAGCACAAGTTCGGTGAGCCTCACAATGCTGTTGCTGGAAATCCCTGGTAATGGATGGCGGTCGACGAAATGCCTGATGGCACGCAGTCCGTCAGGATGCGGTATGGATGTGTACAGTGCCT
>NW_027623704.1:7500-9465 GCF_034508935.2 Berghia stephanieae
TTACTACTGCTATTAATTTTATTTAAACAGGTGATATTACGGTTGTTGCCTTTCCTGCTCTCGGCTTAGTTAGGTTGCTTTAAAATTTGGGCAGGAATATGAATATTTAACATTGTTTACTTCCTGTTTAGTTTTTCTTTGTGTAATGTATGTATGTATGATGTGTGTGTGTGTGTGTGTGTGTGTGTGTGTGTGTGTGTGCTGTTGTTGTTGTTGTGGCTGTTGTTGTTTTGTTGAGTTTTGGGGTTTTTTTTTGTTTTGGTTTTTTTTTTTTTTTTTTTTGGGGGGGGGGGGGGTGCTTTTCTGACATCCAAACACCAAACCCGAGACTATTTATTTATTTACATTTAGTTACTTTGTTTGGTTTCTTTTTTTCTCTTCATTTTGTTGTGTTTTTTTTTGGTGTTTTTTTTTTTTGTTTTGTTTGTTTTTGTTTCCTTTTTTTGGGAATGGGAAGAAGGGGTAGTTTTATCCTTAGTCTTTTTAAAAGATGTATGGGATTACCTAACTTGGAACGCACAATAGGGATCGGCGTCGTTTCTGAGTTCAGTCAATTTGTTTTTAATTTTTTTTATTGCTCAGTCCATTAAAGTGGAAGTAGGTATGTAGCTGGGTGGACGCTATTTTAGATCAACGGAAAGCACTTTTCGATTTACTAGCATCCTATTAAAAGTTTGGGGTCCCAATAGCTCAGTAGGTAGTGCACTCGCTTAACATGCAAGGGAACCGAGCTCGATTCCGGGTGAAGTAGATACATATATTCTGACCCCTTGTCTACCTAGTAGTGATTGGGAAGCAAAGTCTGTTAAATCTGGCGGAAAGTTCCTTGCGATAGACTAATGGGCAATTGCTTTCGTAAGTTTTCCGATATGGAAACCGGACTGAACTCCGGCTTCATCGGGCCCAATAGCTCTGAAGAAGTACTTTTTAAAAAAAAAGATTAAAAGCATGCATTTGTTGCGATCCTTAATGTTGTGATTATTAGTTGTTCTGTGGCTCAGCGGTAAGGTGTCTCTTCTTGTCATAAATCAAGCGATGTTAAGCGTGTAAGTGGTCGAGTGGGTGACAGTGATCCTGGAAAATTCTGATCCCGAAGTTAAGTCCTTGTGTAAGGCCTTACCACCACATTTACTTTACTCGACTCAGGTGTGAATGTATAACTATCTATAAGCAGTGACGATACATAATTAAGAGTTTTAGTACAAAAAGACCCGAATCAGGCGACTGGTATTTTATGAAATGGATGTAGGTTGTATGGCTGCTAGGGGAAAATTGAATTATTATGAAGTTCATTGATCCGTGGAAATAGTCTTTGAATTCATACACCTGCTTGAACCACTCCGATTCCAATATAAACGACTGATTAATGTTCCCATATTAAAACTATAGTTAGCTGAAAATCTTTCTCTGTCGGGTGCCCCAAAAGTATGGAATAAATTAGACAAAGAAATCAAAGACGCTCCCCGAGCTTTAATAATTTATGATTCTTTTGAAACTATTCCTTTTCAGATAAGTTAGCAATAGTATTTTTTTTTTTTTGTTTTTTTTCCTAGGTATGGTCTTTTAGGAGCAATTTGTGAATTCTGCGAGCTGTTTTGATTGATGATTACATTAACATGTGTTTGTATATTTATTTTATTAAGGTGATGATGATGCTGGGCTGCTGCTCCTGCTGATAATGATGGTGAAGATAAATAAATTATAAAAATAATGATAAATAAAATTCCCCGTTATTCATCCCATAGGGGAGTTTTCTCTCTACGGTCTATTCTAAGGGAAGACTGGAATAACCAGGCGTCAGCCACAGTGAGCGCCGCAAATTGAGCTAGGACAGTACTTGCTCAAGCCACAACAGGCGCGGGGGTATCCCAACTCGGTTACCTTGGGTGGGAACCGCCAAGGACCCCCTTGAAGTTGGGGTGGGGGGAAAAATGTATAAACTTTTTACCAGTTTTAAAATTTTTT
>NW_027623705.1:0-7500 GCF_034508935.2 Berghia stephanieae
TGAAATTATAATGAGAGGTCCTTTTGAATTAATTTTGCAGCGTGGTCAATGACCCGAGCACATGGAAATGATATAGTTCAAATTACAAACGATATTAAGCCCCGCACACGTTCTCCAACTTTACAACGAATTTTCACAACTAAAAACTCAAATAAAAAGCAATTATGTCCAATAAATAAGCGAATACATACCATGGAGTTGCATATACGTGTGTTCATTTGTTAGAGTGGTTAGTGTGTGTGCGTATAATATGTGTGGGTGGGTGGTGCGCGCGAGCGTTGATGTATGTTTGTGCCGTTATTAGAAAGATATTATTGATAGTGCGTGCACCTCCCCCCCCCCCCCCCCCCCCCCCCCCCCCCCCCCCCCCCCCCCCCCCCCCCCCCCCCCCCCCCCCCCCCCCCCCCCCCCCCCCCTCGCACTATATACATTAGACCCAACTTCGTTATCCTCGGGAAGACTAGAAAAATGTGGTAAGCGGGTAAAACGACCCAACTACAGCCAAGAGAAGACTACAGTGTAAACATTTTGTTCCTTCAACCGCAGCCTTCGTTAACTATTGACGTGGATATCTTCACGAAAACTCTGATGGATTTTATTGATTATTGGCTTGAACATTATAATGTTTAGTGACATTAAGTCGATTTTTTTGGTCATTGGTTACAGTACCATACTTTGGCATTTTTCTTCTTTACGGTATATTTAAAAAAACGAAGGCTAAAAGATAGTTCGAAGATGACGTCACTCAGGTCTTTGTTATTGTTTTTTTGCCATCCGCGTTTATGAGTAATGCTCACTGAACTGTATTAACCTGACAATAAACGTTCATGGATACACACCGTTTTGTGTGTTGGTCCGTTATACTTCCGGATGGCAATGTTATGAGTTTCTTAGCTGAGCGCATACTATCTATAGGATGAGTGACCTTTTTGATGATTTAACGTTAACAATGTTTGTGAATTCTGTTGTGATTACGATCACTGAACTCCGCACAGGCGAGGGGTTTACTTCTCACGAGATTCATGTCCACTACTCAATATAATTGCCACCCTGAATAGATAGAATGCGCTTGGCCAAGGAGTTCACAAATGCCATCCGGAAGTATAACGGACCAACACACAAACTCTGTGGAACCATAATCTTTTATAGTCTGGTTAATACAGTTTTAGTGAGAACAACTCACAAACGCGGATGGCAAAAACAATAACAAAAGCTGAGTGACGTCATCTGCGTACTATCTATAGGCTTCAACAGCCATGGCGTCACTCTCCCTCGTAATGACGCATGGTAACTTAGTAACTGGCTCTAAACTATCGGAACAATGGCGGACACCCTATGAAATATTTCTCCGACGATCATAAAAGTGTATCCAGAGGAGAAAAACATTATAAAATATGATTATGTTTGACTTTTATACATTCTGATCACATGACATATGAAAAGTTCTAACCAGCATGAAGAATAAAAAGTGCCGATTTTCTTTATTTAGAACACGCTGCTCCCCGTTGCTGGCAACGTGACATCAGACTATTGAATCCAATTTCAAAATAACACAGCAA
This sequence comes from Berghia stephanieae, assembly GCF_034508935.2. Taxonomy (NCBI): domain Eukaryota; kingdom Metazoa; phylum Mollusca; class Gastropoda; order Nudibranchia; family Aeolidiidae; genus Berghia; species Berghia stephanieae. Next base: position 1,560 of record NW_027623705.1, read on the forward strand.
ATTCTTAACTTTGTACACAACATAACATAAACAATTGTTACATTTAATATAGCTGAAAACCAGGCGTAGCTTACTGATGTGATTTCTACATTCTTAAACAAAATAACATAACATATGGAATAAACATTCAAATTTGTTACAATTAGGAAAATTTATAAGTATTTCTCCAGAGAGGCGAAGCGCGGAATAATTATTTTTTCAAGGCCTGCGGCGAATAGCAATACTATTAATATATTGCCCACAACCAGGAATTGAGAGTGGAGAGGTCACATTAATAAAATTATGTCATTTTAATTATGCACCTATTGTATTTGAAAAATGCGGTTCCTTTAAAAGGTTATACTATGCAAAACCTACATGGTTATTTAAAATGTTTAGATTCAGTAACATTTCATATTATTTCATTCAAAGCACCCCCCCCCCCCCCCCCTTTTCAACCCCCCCCCCCCCCCCCACACACACACACACACAAGTGAACATAATAATTCAAGAATGGCTTAACATGTACTTTGCTCGATGGGTGACCAGTGGTATTCGTGACATGTCTTGTGCGACCCTTATGAGGTGTCTTTCTCAACAGTTGTTCGGGGATTTTGTCTTTGTGAAAGGCATGTTTCCTTGCCCTATCGAAGACGGGCTAAAACATTCGGAGAACCTCCACCCCCGTGGGTTTTTTTTCATCAATGTCCAAAAAACGTATAAGCACCTAATGGGCTGCTTGTGTCGTCCAATATATTACACGGCCGTTGTCCACCAGGAATTGAACAATTATAAACGCGTGAGCTTTTTTTTTTCAACACCGTTAAGTAGTATTTAAATGATATCTATTGTTACAATAATGTTTGAAACAATTATTTTTACGCCACTTAATACAACTTTGTTGTGAATATTTTCCTCACGAGAAAGAGAATCAGCTCACCATTACTGTTAACATTTTAAAGTTTGAGTCATATTTTATTGTAAACGATGTGAAGGTCAAAGGAATTCGGCATTGTGAGAAATACTGGTCTCTCACTATCGGTATTCAACATTCGTAATGTCACTTTAAGAATATAAGCCTCATGCAAATAAAAAATTACGAACACCACATTTGGCATCTTTGGAGGAATTTGTGCATGGGATTTGGAACGGATTATAGGACTTGTATAGAAAAGGAGCAAAGTTGGCGTCACTCAGCTCTTTGTTATTATTTTTAGACAGCCATTTTATGAGTAGACCAAGTTGTTATAAACTTCTTACAACCAAACTATAGATAGTTCGAAGACGACGTCACTCAGGTCTTGTTATTGTTTTTTTGCCATCCGCGTTTATGATTAATGCTCACTGAACTGTATTAACCAGACTATAAACGTTCATGGATACACACAGTTTTGTGTGTTGGTCCGTTATACTTCCGGATGGCAATGTTATGAGCTTCTTAGCCAAGACGCATACTGTCTATAAATCATCATGGATACACACCGTTTTGTGTGTTGGTACGTTATATCCGGCTGGAGAATGTTGGGGTTTTTTTTTTGGCTAAGCGCATAGCATAAATTTTGACGTCATTATTAGTTTAGTGCACAATTAACGAGTTTGTCATTAGCAGTGCTCAAGGAAATAAATTATGACCCCATTGGTTGAGTTCTTGAATCAGAGAGATTATATAATTAAAGATAGAAAAGAAGTTGACGTCACTCCGGTCTTTGTTATTGTTTTTTGCCATCCACGTTTATGAGTAATTCTCACTTAACTGTATTATCCAGACTATAAAAGTCATGGTCACACATAGTTTTGTGTTGTTGGTCCATTATACCTCCGGATGGCCATATGTGAGCTTCTTAGCCAAGTACATACTATCTATAGAAGGAACCAAATTGATGACACTCAGCTCTTTGTTATTGATTTTGCTAGTTTTCATGAGTAGCTGTCACTAAATTCGATCAATGAACCACTTTTTCGTTTGAGGCAACACATTGTCTTGTGTGTTGGTACCTTGGAATAAAAATAGATGGAAGGAGGATGACGTCATAATACTGAAGCCAACCGTTGGCCGCTTCCGCCATATTGGGTAGACCAAAACATTCCTTCGTTACGGCCGTAGTTACGGTGATGTCTGTTTAATTTCTGAAAAGTATTTCAGAAAATATGTTGCAACTGTAGGTCAAGATCATTTTCATTTCAATCGATATGATTGCCATAAGCTTTTGCTAAAGCATCATGAAGTCTTTCGTCAATAAACCCGTTTTTCTACATTATTTCATTCTCATATGTTGATCATGAGGGGACTGAGATCATTTTATTCTTCTACTAAAAGCAATAGCTGAGAAATATATTCAGGTCAGGTATTTCTATGCTGGTAAACTGTACAGTGAACAATTGAAAAAGAAGCTAATGTGTAAAAGCCGTCAAGTTCTTAACAAATTCATTTTATTTACAGGCAGTAACAATGTCATTATTAACTTGTGTGATTTTTTTAAAGAGGCAAAAATGTTTGTGTATAACCCTTTCCTGGCTAGGCTGGATTTCACGTCAAACATCATTCCATCCGCTAACAACTTTCACACTCGAGCACTCGGAGGGTTCGAGTCGCATCACAGGGGCTAATTTCTGAACTGAGAGGATTGAATGATGAATGACGTAAAATCCAGTCTCGCCATGACAGACTTCTGTAATAACTATTAATGATGAACTAGTAATGAAATTGCTGGGATTTTTGTTTTATTTTGAAATCTTAGTGAATTATGATCAAATAATTGAACCTTTTTGGGTGACCATGATATTTTGTGTAATAATGTCTTTTTTTTTGTCACTTTACACAAATAAATATAAAATGTAAATAGCATTTTGTGACTTAATTTTTGATGAATTATGGTAATTCATAGCTCTAGTAGCGGGGGTCCCGCTAGTTCAGTTGGTAGAGCATTGGAATGTCACGCAAAGGTCTCGGGTTCGAGTCCCTTTGCAGCCTTTTTATCCGGTCCCCCCTGTCCCACCAGCAGCAATTGGGCAGCTTACTCTACTACTGCTATAGCTGCAGTGTACGTTCCACATGTTAAGTTGTCACCATTAACCCTTTCATGGCTAGGTTTGAGTTGAACCGAACCAAAACCAAACGTACGTTTGTCTATACATGACTGACTTATGCAGTTTCACCTAGAAATAGTCCATGTGATGCGACTCGAGCGCGCTTTAGACTAATCTGTGATGAAAACTGTACAGGATCGACTCATATTTGACGTGAAATCTAATCTAGCTGTGAAAGGATTAAGAATTGTGGTCGTGTAGGGTGGCCTGGTTTTAAATGTGATTCCTACCCCGAAACTTTGTGCTGTAAGAGTCAGCAAAAGTGTGGGGTGGTTGGGAGAGCCTCCTGCATTCTTGCAGGAGATGTATGCTTTCTTCTACTTTTATCCCCTTATCTTTTGTAACGTCTGCTTTCTGCACTTGTCCTTGACCGAAATAGCTCGGTTGTGGTTGGGTTCATATGGGGTTTTCTGCTTTTGAGGAATATGACGCGGCCGGGAACCGAACCCCAGACCTCCTGGTTACGAAGCCAACGTTCTAACCAACTGAGCCACTGTGACCAGTAACAAGTAAAGATTGGTAGCGGATGACCGAATGGTCTACTTGCTGTTCTCTCTTCTTGGCCAAGCGAAATATCCGTCTCGTGGCACGCAGTTCGATTCCGACCGGATCCACTTCTTATTTTTCGATATCTTTAATTCGAGCTTGCACTTCCATTACTTCTGTGCGGTTGCTTGATATTTTACAAGTGTTTACTCATACTCATACTCCTCCCTTTTTCCTTATATTCATGTCATAACCAACAAGCAAAGCAAATCGAACCGTGCGTAGTGATAGTGCTTTGGCTTCAGAATTGAACGAATAAAATAATTTAATTAATATTGCCTTTGCAAGTTATTTTACAACATCATAATGACTAAATTCCCTTAGTAGGTGAGTGTTTTAATCGGCAACACAAGATGATGTTCCATCACTCAAGTCTATAGTTTCTATGACAAACAATCGTTTCCTGGCTTTTCAATATGGCGGCTAAGCTCCGCCCAGTGGCATCAACTTTGCGACTGCGCGAACGAAGCCGCTTACCTTCCATGTATTATTATTCCAAGGTTGGTACGTTGTAGATAGTATGCAGTTGACGTCACTCAGGCCTTTGTTATATATTAGGGATACACTTGAGTAATAGATTATTATCTGAGGTAAAACTATCAAAAGGTGGATTAAAAAGCAATGACTACTACTACTACTACTACTACTACTACTACTACTACTACTACTACTACTACTACTACTACTACTACTACTACTACTACTACTACTACTACTACTATAACTACTACTATACTACTACTACTACTACCTACTATACTACTACTACTACTACTACTACTACTAACTACTACAATATCTACTATACTACTACTACTACTACTACTACTACTACTACTACAACTACTACTACTACTACTACTACTACTACTACTACAACTACTACTACATACTACTACTACTACTACTACTACTACTACTACTACTACTACTACACTACTACTACTATACTACTACTACTACTACTATTTACTACTACTACTACTACTACTACTACTACTACTACTACTACTACTACTACTACTACTACTACTACTACTACTACTACTACTAACTACTACTACTACTACTACTACTACTACTACTACTACTACTACTACTACACTACTACTACTACTACTACTACTACTACTACTACTACTACTACTAACTACTACTACTACTACTACTACTACTACTATACTACTACTACTAACTACTACTACTACTACTACTACTACTACTACTACCTACTACTACTACTACTACTACTACTAACTACTACTACTACTACTAACTACTACTACTACTACTACTACTACTACTACACTACAACTACTACTACTACTACTACTACTACTACTACATACTACTACTACTACTACTACTACTACTACTACTACTACTACTACTACTACTACTACTACTACTACTACTACTACTACTACACATACTACTATACTACTACTATACTACTACTACTACTACTACTACACTACTACTACACTACTACTACAATCACTACTACTACTACTACTACTACTTACTACTACTACTACTACTACTACTACTACTACTACTACTGCTGCTGTTGATGATAATACTACTACACTACTACTACTACTACTACTAACTATACTACTACTACTACTACTACTACTGCTGCTGTTGATGATAATACTACTACTACTACTACTACTACTACTACTACTACTACTACTACTACTACTACTACTACTACTACCACTACCACTGCTGTTGATGATAATACTACTACTACTACTACTACTACTACTACTACTACTACTACTACTACTACTACTACTGCTGTTGTTGATAATACTACTACTACTACTACTACTACTACTACTACACTACTACTAACTACTACTACTAACTACTACTGTTGATGATAATACTACTACTACTACTACTACTACTACTACTACTACTACTACTACTACTACTACTACTACTACTACTACTGTTGATGATAAATACTACTACTACTACTACTACTACTACTACAACTACATACTACTACTACTACTATTACTACAACTACTACTAAAATAACAATTATAAAAATACAATAGGCTAATATTAACACAAAACACATTTAATATTTACGGTTTAACCAATGACGACAGTACTCTAAGTAGTTGTATACTTTTATCTGTTTTAAAATCTGATTAACATTTTGCAACATGCATTGTCTTAACCCGTAGCTTACGATCGGAAGGCTAATGCTCAAAACGCTCATGGCCTGCATACTATTTCATTTGAACCGTTTGAATTTAAAGGCATTCGTGCATTCATTGAACAACGAAAAGTAAAGGATAATATGTGG
>NW_027623706.1:0-9434 GCF_034508935.2 Berghia stephanieae
TTATAGCGTGAGCGGGCTATAGCAATTCCTCACTACCATTTGAATTAGACGCCATTCTATTGCAAATACTTTCTATTAGAATGACAGTTCTCTCCAGATCTGTAACAGCAGTAATAAAAACTTCCTAATCTGGCTTTTAGGTCTGGTGGTAAACCACTGGGTTTGCTATCTGTAGGGTTTTTAAAAGGTTGAGATGATCAAGGTCATATTACATACACAATGTCAATATACAGGACATTTTAACATTTAGATGAACATATTGATAATTTTAGATTATCACAGCTTGGGCTCTGGTGGTAGAAAACAGGGCTCGCGACCTGTGGGTCTTAGTGGAGAGAAATGCTCGTGGTTAAGTTAGACGAATATTTGTTATATTACATAAAGTCATTTGAATATTTTCTCTGCATACATGGCTAATTTTTCATGTGAATACATTTGATTGTGATTTGCTTTCACGTCTATCTTAGGAACCATTACATACTATTCTCACAATATTGGAAAATTATCGACCCAATCCCGGAGTAAACTATTCAATAAAACGTGATCATCATCATATCTTGTCGCGCCAGTGAGTCAGCCAGTCCCGGGCAGTCTGGTTGCATTCCCTCAGGTCAGCATTGGTGCAGTGAGGTCCCAGCGAGCATTCGGACAGGATGTGGTCCATGGTCTGCCTGGGGTGACCACATGGGCATTCAGTGCCCGGTGAGATTTTCCATTTAAAGAGGTTGGTGGCGGTGTTTCCCCCCTTTGCTCTAGCTCTGTTCAACGCCACCCAGTCTTTTCTCTTGAGGTCTGTGCCTGCTGGGAGCTTTTCTGTTGGGGGCTGGAGGGCATCGTTTGCTGTCTTGTCCCATTCTACCCATTTGTCTAGGCGGAAGAATGCTGAGTGGTACTGGGTGAAGCTCTCTACGGTGATTTTAACGTTAAAATGACCAGAAATGTAAAATTGTAGCATTTGTTAGTCTTTATTCTTCCTCCTGAATAAAAATAAGAAAGGGCCAAATCTCTTTTTTTTTTATTATTATAATATATCCAGTTTTTAGCATCTAAACCACCTTGACGTAAGGCCATTAATTTAGAGTCGATGGGACGGATACGTGGTGGACAGATGGTATTATGTAAATAAAGGTTGAATACACTACTATACTATGTAAAACACACTTTTAAATTTTGACCAGAAAACTCGTCCTTCGAATATTGATCGATTTAAATGACTCTCGTTTCGCAAAATCTCTTAAACCTGAGAATCGATCGATATTTGAAAGGCGCGTTTTCTGAGACCAAATTGTAAATAAGTAAATAGTTAAGAAATAAAAAAAAGTCCCTTTATTTATCCCAGAGGAAAATTTGTCTTTAGGATATAATCCAAGAGAAGACTAGAATAACCCAGACGTCAGCCGCAGTGCAACGCCGCGAAGAGAGCTAGGGTGTGGTGACATGCTCAAGCCAGGCAACGAGGTGGGTAGTCGAACTCAATACCTTTTGAACAAGAAGCAAAAATCATACTGCTGAGCCGCGCTGCCCCATAAAACTTGTTTTTACGGAATTAAATAACAATACGAAATATAATGGAAGCATCAGTTTATTAAACGAAGACAGATAAATATGGACGTTTCGGGTTTCCCATTTATCAAGAAAACACGATGAATGGGTCACTACAGGGCGGATGGGAGATTTCAGAATCGCGAAGTTAAGGTGAAAAAACAAAACAATGACCATTATCCAATGTTTTTACAGAGTACGGCCGCACAGGTGTTACCGTTTCGAATAACGATAAACGATGAACTCTCGACACGAGTAATTTGATTAAACTTGAAGATTGATATGAAATGCGCATGGTAAACAATGGCAAATTACCATAAATAAAATGATTAACAAAATAATAATCTCTATTGTCCCAGGTGGCAAATAGTGTTCTCTCTCTCTCTCTCTCTCTCTCTCTCTCTCTCTCTCTCTCTCTCTCTCTCTCTCTCTCTCTCTCTCTCTCTCTCTTTTCTTCTAATTCAACCACCTATTGTTTATTCAGTTATTTTATCTCTACTTGACGTTTTGTTCATTTAGCATACATTAGCATAAACCATCATTTGTAGCATCCTTTGTCAACAGTTTCCATAGGTCTTAAAGTACATGTGATTCATCACCTCAAAACGGTATTATGGTCGGGTAAACCAGATGCCAAAATGGAAATTCAAAATTAAAATATTTTAAAAAATTGAAATGTTTGTTTTTGTCTGTTCAAAAATTTATATTCATTTCCCTCAATAAAACAATATTTTTACCCAACTGCCATTTTTTTGCGGCTATGTGGTCTAGTGGTATGACACACGCTTTCGGACCGGAAGGTCCTGGGTTCGAGCCTCACTCGGTGCATAATTGAGCCCTTGAAAAAGGCTCTTTATTCACTTTATCTCACCGTACTCAGGTGTAAAATGAGTACCTGACCCTTATCAGCGTTGTCTCTGTCCGAAAAAAAAATTGTAATATCGCCTAACAGGCGTCATGTCAGTCCTACATGTTAAGTGTTGGTGTTGGCCAGGGACCCCTTGTAAAGCGCTTTGAGGACGTTTAGTGGATAAGTGATGGGCCACAAATGTTAAATTGGATCTATGGACATGATGGTTATAATGAACATGTTAAATATAATTTAATAACGCTGGCGAATATATTTATGCACCCGAGCTTAATAATTGTAGCTGCACCTTCAACATTGATAAAAAACTGGTAATTGAAACATTAAGTGCTGCGTGCATTATGATATTTTAATCAATTATTTTGATATCGATGATGACAATGATAATTTTATCCATTATAGATCGATATTCAAAATCGAGTCAAAAATTTGAAATTAATAGTTTTTCTGATTCACTTCATGAATTAAAAATATATTCTGATCGATGGCGTCTTTTTAAATTCATTTTTTCTAGTTACACATTAAACTTAAGCATAGATAAAAAAAAAGAGATCCTTCATGTTTTAAGATACGGTATAGTTGATTATTTAAAGATGGCGGTCGTGAATATGGCATATTATATATGTTTTCAATCCTCCTGAATTATTATCAAGATATCCGTACAAATGACATGGAGAATGTCTATCAATTTTTTTTTTAAAAGCCTTTTTATTGCGAGTCGCACTTGCCCCCTTCCCCCCCCCCCCCCACTACATCCCCTCCCCTCCCTTTAAAAGAATAACGGTAAGTGTTGAATTGTAAGCTTCAATGTATTAGACGAAGACAGAGACTGTGGACGTTTCGGGTTCTCTCTTCATCTCTCCTTTAAAGCAGAATAAAAATCTGAAAATCAAACACCAATGGTCTTTCAAAAGATTTTTAAAAATTTGGCATGATCAACAAATATATTTCAATTGGCATCATCTGGCACGTACATAACTTTCATGTCTTGATTATTGTAATTTATATCGCTCATTTCTGAAGTGCTGCAATGTTGAATGCGTTCCATCGATTTCCATCAGTCAACTGTTGAGGAGTACAAATTATAATTTGAGCCAGATTGAGGTCAGCCTATAATTGAACGAGAGGCAGACAAAAGAATTTCTTACAATTGAATGTTCAATATTAATGAAATCTCTGACTCATGGGGTCACGATATAATTAACAAATATATTACATTTAGATAATAATAATAATAATATTGTTATAGACTGCTATAGGTCAACGAACTTTCTTTCTTATATTATATAGTGTAACACATTGTGAGACAAAATGGAATGGCTTCGGATGGAGACGTACAAACAAAGGACGTTTCGGGTACAAATCCTTCGTTGTGCTGTATCGTTCCATCCTAATCCTTTCCATTGTCACATTTTCGTTGGTATTTTTACGATCCCAAGTTTCAAGCAGTCCCACCGCTCTTTACCTATTATGTCGGAGTGACATTGATTTTGAAAATTTAATTTGTAGTCAAAAGATATGACACTTGAATTAAGTTTGTTTTATCCAATAGATCGCATATTATTATAGTTTTGTATGGGGCGAATCCAAAGTGCACACAATTGCAGGTCTGGTAACTGAACGCAATTAAGGGCTTGATTTAGCATTGTTATAATAGACAATTCTTTGCGTCGGGTTGAGAGTATTTCCATTGTAACAATGAGCCAATAATAATATGGATTATCAGACCTGCAACTAAGTACCCGTCGGGCAAATCGTAAAATGTAATTCATTTCTGATTATTTAAGCTTTAAATTCACTTTATTTTATCAGTTCAGTCCGAAAAAACACCAGATTGACGCGTCGATGCAACGAACACAACGAAGCATTATTCCACCCCTTTCATTGGAAAACCCTATAATTCCTTAGTAAATACGTAATCGTTGAATAATGCTTTGAACGCGTTGAATAAAAATTTTATTCAACTAGATATTGCAGAATGTTTCTCACATTTTATTGGTGTTAAATTAGGTGTAAAACAGTACTAGTTATTGTGGTAGTAGTAGTAGTAGTAGTAGTAGTAGTAGTAGTAGTAGTAGTAGTAGTAGTAGTAGTAGTAGTAGTAGTAGTAGTAGTAGTTGAAGTAGTAGTGGTGGTAGTAGTTGTAATAGTAGTAGTAGTAGTTAGTAGTTAGTAGTAGTAGTAGTAGTAGTAGTAGTATAGTAGTAGTAGTAGTAGTAGTAGTAGTAGTTGTAGTAGTAGTAGTAGTAGTAGTAGTAGTAGTAGTAGTAGTAGTAGTAGTAGTAGTAGCAGTAGTAGTAATAATAAATAGTAGTAGTAGTAGTAGTAGTAGTATATAGTAGTAGTAATAATAAATAGTAGTAGTAGTAGTAGTAATACACTGAACAAAATAGGAAACAAATCAATATTAATAATTGCTGGAGATTTTAATGCCAAAGTAGGAAAAACGTCTCGACAGTGACACACTATGTTTAGGATCATACTCAAAAGGAAAACGTAACGATAACGGAGAAAAATTAGTCCAGTTCTGTGAACAGAGAAAACTTTTCATAACAAACAGTGCTTTCAACCACCCATCAAGACACCAGACAACATGGGTAGGACAAAGGAAAGACCAAACCCAAGACAAAATGATAACAATACACAACCAAATAGACTATATCATATGTCGACACCGCCATAAACACTACTCAACCAACTCGCGATCATACGGTGGTACACTGCTAACATCCGATCACAAACTTGTAAAAACGAATTTCAACATAAATGTGTACAGACAACGAAGACAGAAAGGTAAAACCGCAGTCAAAATAAACACGGCAAAAATAGTAAATGAGCGAGAATGTCGCATTCATTACCAATATGAACTTAACTCAAGTCTATTTAAAATAAAGCAAAACAGCAATCCAAACAATGAATGGAAAGAGACGCAAGCGGCAATGAAATATGCGGGGGAAGAAAGTGCAGGCTCTATTAATACAACTAAGAACAAACCAAATCGAACGCCTAACATCGCTATTAACGATCTATCGCGGCAACAAAAAGAACTTAGGATCAGGATACAAAACACGAAAGACTCGGAAGAAATAATAAACCTGAAAACGGAACGAAACAAAATACTGCATTCAATTCGATCACTTACAATAAAACACAGAAACGAGGAATTAGACAAAAAAGTGGAAGACATAGAAAAGTCCAAAAATAACGCATCGTCTATGTTCAAAGCGACGAAATCTCTGAACCGAAAACCATTCGAGAACCCAAAACTACAGGATAAATTTGGCAAACAGACAACAAATCCCAACGATATCCTTGACATTGTAACTGACCACTTCCAGCAGAAATTTCACAAACAAGTCTCACAAATATCGCCTTCTCAGGAAACCCTAGAGACCTAAACAACCGCATCACAACAACTGAAGTTAGAAATAGCATAAAGTGCCTAAACAATAACAGATCCCCAGGCGAAGATGAAATTCCCGCTGAATTGCTGAAATGCGGTACACTCTCCTGGATCTGAGCATTGCAAACATAATGAACAAAACATTCTCAACACACAAAGACTGGGACATTAACAGCGGTGTCCTAATTACAATACAAAAACCAGGAAAAACGAAAGGACCCGTAAACAACCTGCGCCCAATAACATTACTGAATACCATAAGAAAAACACTGTCAACTATTGTCCTCAACAGAATTAGACCGAAAATAGAAAAATACCTATCACATAGCCAAAGCGGGTTTCGCCAAGACCGAAGCACATCGGACGTTGTATGGACACATAAATGGTTGGCAGCAAAGGCACTCAAAGAAAACATATCCATAACAATAACCGGAATCGATATGTCCGCAGCCTTTGATACGATCGACAGAGGAAAACTTTTGGAGATATTAACAGAAATAGTAGACGAAGACGAGCTCCGAATAATCCGATTTCTCCTCAGCAACACAAAGATACAACCAAGGATATACGGGGCCACAAAACAGACGCAGTTCGAAAGTAACATCGGGACCCCCCAAGGAGATAGTCTGAGCCCGATTCTGTTCACAATATACTTAGAACACGCTCTGAAAGAAGTTCGAAAAGTCATTCCAAAACCAACGACTCATATTGAGAATGCAATCCCTAGAGAAATCGCCTATGCAGATGATGTCGATTTTATTGGATCAACACCAGCAAATATAGACATCATACAAAATACCCTCATGAAATATAACCTCCAAGTCAATGTCAATAAAACCGAATTTACAACAATATCGAGGAACAAAGAGGAATGGAAAAGAACAAAGAAAGTCGGCTCACTAATTGGAGACACCGAGGATGTACAAAGAAGAAAACAGCTATCAAACGCCGCACTCAGTAAACTCACCAATGTATGGATTAGAGGTGACAAAATAAAGAGAAAAACCAAACTGAAACTGTACCATGCTCTTGTAAAACCGGTACTTCTGTATAACTGCGGCACTTGGGCGTTGACAAAATCCGAAGAAGAACATCTGGATGCCTTCCATCGCACACAGCTAAGAAGGGTACTGGACATCAAATACCCCAAAAAGATCTCAAATGAATCACTCTATAAGATCACAAAAGAAAGACCAATCTCCCTTGACATTTTACAACAACGATGGCAACTTTTCGGTCACATACTACGCAGGGACAAAAACATACCAGCAAACCAAGCCATGTCGGGATACTTCCAAAAACACGGGAACCTTTTCAGAGGAAGACCGATCACAACACTCCCTGTGATCCTAAACAAAAACCTCACAACACTTGGACAAAGCATTAGTCTCATAACGGCAGGGGACCTTGAAAATCTGAGAACCCTAGCAGAGGACCGGCAATATTGGAGACACCTCACACAGGAAATACTGGAAACAGCCAAGGCGACCCGATCTTTCGGTCGAGACGCGAAAGGCATCTAAGTCAAGTAAGTCAAGTAGTAGTAGTAGTAGTAGTAGTAGTAGTAGTAGTAGTAGTAGTAGTAGTAGTAGTAGTAGTAGTAGTAGTAGTAGTAGTAGTAGTAGTAGTAGTAGTAGTAGCAGTCGTATTAGAAGTAGTAGTTGTTGTTGTTGTTCTTGTTGTTTTTGTTTCTGTAATATTGTTATTGTTATTGTTGACGTTGTTGCTGTACTGATGATACTGATTTTATCGTCTAGGACAATTTTCCTGTACTTAATCAAGTCTCAGATATAGGCATGGTTTAGAATTGATTTTTGCCTACAGGCCTTTGCTAATTGCATAACACAGTTTTCTATCACTGTCAATCGAGGCGAATAATTATTGCGGGTAAAAAGTGATGGGGTTATTTAGAGATTATTTTTAGTTTAATACTATACTAAATCCTCATAAGGTCAAACATTTCAGGGAATTTAATTTTTTTGTCTCGATTTGAAATGGTTTAGTCCTATAAAAGTGGGGTAAGAACTAGTTTGACCTGACTAAAATCAGAGATGGTATTGGGATTATAAGTACATATGGATTGTGATTGCCCTAGGGATGGTATTTTCGAACATTTAAGGTTTGAATTTATAGTTTTAAAATCTTATCTGCCACAGAATGCTATTTCATTATTTGAATTCTTACTGGCGTCCTTATTTATAGTCTAGCTAGACGAAGATTAAGTAAAGAGATTATAATATCATCTTCCGAGATTATTTTTGCTCAACTTATTAGACTTGGAGAATCAATGTAAGAATCCTTGTTGCTAAGAATTTAATCCATGATACATAATATGTAAATTTGATTGATATCTTTTTTTATCATAGGAGTAGTAGAAGTAGTAGTAGTAGTATTAGTAGTAGTAGTAGTAGTAGTAGTAGTAGTAGTAGTAGTAGTAGTAGTAGTAGTAGTAGTAGTAGTAGTAGTAGTAGCAAGCCTCGCAGTCTGAATGACGCTTGCTGGGAATTCTGTGATTCAGTCACAGTTTTTGAACTTCGATGAGTATAGCTGTTCTCTCCATCCATGATGTTAAATGTTTCCATTGGTCAGAGTTTTGAGGCGATCAAGATCTTGTTGCGACTTTAGTACGGGGGGGGGGGGGGGGGGGAATAAAAAAAACCCCCCTTTCAAGGAGAATCAATTTTAAGTTTAGAACAAACTTATGGCGTAAAAAATCGCCAGCTCTTACACTTCAGCAATTTTGTGGCATATGGCTTAAGAAATAAAACAAAATATAAACCCACCCACTCCCCTCCCGAAAAAAAAAAAAAAAAAAAAAAAAATACAATTTTTTTCCCAAAATAAAAAAATAAAACACCGTTGTTGGTTTCGGGGGAAAATGATAAAATATAATTTTTTCCCACTCGTGCTGTTAAATTTCGGAACTTTTTTCCCAAAAAAGATTGTTTCCTTTGGAGATTTCGAGGGGGTTTAAAAACCTTTAGCCACGTTAACTAAAAACCCTCTGGGGATTGTATTTTGGGGCCCGTCATTTATTTTAGGCTTGGGGAAAGCGTCTTGTAAGTTGTCTTTTATATGCTAAAAGGTAAAAAGGGTGACCCGATTGGTTGACCTATTAAAATACATCACTCACGATTCTTTTTTTGTTTGTGGCCAAAGATGGTCTTTTGACGGGCATTTTGTGGTCAGTGTCAGGTATAAGTTAACGATGACTCCGGGTTTTAATTGTGCAAAGATAGTCCATGGAAAATTTACTGATTTTTTTTTTCTTACTATAATGGTGGGTCAGATAGACAAAACTTTAAATTTTTTTTGGTTAGACTATAATTTTCCCCATTGGTAATTTTATATGATTTATTTGGGCAGATTTCCGATCTAATTTTTCCCGAAAATTTTAGACACAACAAAAAAAAAATTTACGGACATTTGTGGTTCAATGCGTTTTACATTTTAAAACAAGGTTTAAAAAGTTTTTTACCGTTTGCCTTGAGGGGGGATTATTATTTTGGGGAAAAGTTCCAAATCCCCAAGGGCACATTTTTAAATTAAATTATATTTTTAAAAGAAATGATGTTATCTGTTTAATTTAAATAACGTTTGTTCCCCGGTTTGTAGCTTTAC
>NW_027623707.1:0-9461 GCF_034508935.2 Berghia stephanieae
ATATATACCTACATACAAACGCAACTCTAGAAACAACAAAACACACCACCTCTTAGAGAAAAAGCAAAATCAAACCTAAAAAACAAACCATACAAAAAAAAACACCCTACAAAGAGGAAAATGACCCCCCACCATTGACAATCATTAAAAACTCAACATCAGAGGCATGAGACAGAAATACAAGACATTAAAAATCTAATAAGGAAACAAAGACCGACTTCTTACGGGTTACAAGAAACGAACATACACGACAAATTCACACAAGAACGAACACTTCTCGAACTCAAACCAGAAGTTAAAAATATATTTTGGACAATCGACAAGAAAAAAAAAAACTGTAGAGGAGTACCATAATAAAAATCTCCGACAATTGGAACTGTTACCCAACACGACCATGACAACACAGGACGAATAGGGAAAATAGACGTGACCTCAAGACGGCTACAAACTCCAAAATTTACAACATCTAGGGACCTGCCCAAGAACGGACGAAAAAAAAGCAACTTTCTTAACTTAGAGAAAAGAATGGAAATAAACCCATCAACACCCATCATCCTAGCAGGGGATTTCAATAATACACTACACCCCCGCGACACAACTCACCATAGAACACAACAAACAGTCATAGACAAACAAATACTTACAACGAATTTTAGAAAAAACACAATCTAACAGATACATACAGAGAAACATTCCCACTCGGAAAAAAAAAAACCACCTTTAAATCATTCGCAAACACAGGATCCAGACTCGACAAAATATACTATCCAAAACAACCCCAATAACAGAAATTAAACACCTAGAGAACACACTAGACTACACAGACCACAAGCTGTCTACGCCAGTAACGGACCCAAATTACAAGACCCAAACAAAAAGTGCCTACTGGAAATTCAACAACAGTCTCCTGCAGGACCATTATTACATACAATAAATGACCCGACAACATATTAGACTATACGGACCAACATACCAAATGACAACATCCGAGAATGGTGTGGACACCCTCAAACAGACCAAACAAACGCTAACACAAATGATAGGAGAAAAGTACAAGACAAAAACCAACAGAAAGGAAACAAAGTACAAAACAATCATCAACATAGACAGGGCGGCGTTGACAACAAAACAGAAATACAAACACAACCACATGTTACTAAAGCAATAGAAAAACTGAAAGAAATTGAACAAAGAAAATTCAGAGGCCACAAAGTAAGAAGCACATACAAAACACGCAACGACTACACTGTTTAAACGACACAATAAGCACGATAGAAAACGAACTACACAATAGACGACATATAGACAAAATCAGAACAACAATGGGCAAATAACAAAAAACGAGACAGAAATCCTTGAGACCTTCTACAATTTTTACAAACAACTATACACAAGTGGCGAAATATCAACAGATATACAAGACCACTACACCGATTATACAAAGAAGGTTGACAGACGAACAGAAAGAACAATTAGATACAGAGATTACAATAGAAGACCTACAACACAGCTAGAGAACATGAACACAAACAATCCCAGGCCCCGATGGACTAACAGTAAAATTTCTACAAAAGTTTCTTTCCCTCTCCTTAAAAAAACCCCTCCTAGAACTGACTAAAGAAATACACAAAGAAGGACAATTAACGAACAGCCAAAAGATATCATACATAACCCTCAACCCAAAGAAAGCAACACAACAGACGTCAAACAATACAGACCCATATCCCTCCTAAACACCGACTACAAAATTATAGCGAAAACTTTAAGCAACAAAATCAAAATTCACCTACCCCAACTGATAGACAAAGAACAAACATGTAGCATAAAAAACAGAACAATAGAACAACACACAAACTTCATCAGAGACCTTATAGGATACGTAAAAAAGACACACACACACGCATACATTTTGTCCATCGATCAAGAGAAAGCTTTCGATAGATTAGAACACAGTTTCTTACACAAAATATTAGAACACAACAACATGGCCCTTATTACAGAAGATGGATAAAAATACTATACAACAACCCCTCCAGCTGTGTAATAGTCAATCAAAAAGTATCTGATCCCTTCAAAATCGGTCGGTCAGTACGACAGGGTTGCCCTCTCTCGGCCCAACTATACATCTTATGTCTCGAAACCGTTTTTGGAAAAAATTAGGAGAAACCCGAAAATTAAAGGCACCAGAATTCCCGGAAAAGCCAACAAAAAACTCATCGCGTATGCCGATGATGCAACCCTAATTCCGAGTGATATACCTAGCATACACAAAATTTTAGAAACTTTCAAAAATTTCGGCCTCGCTAGTGGTGCCAAACTAAATATTAAAAAGACCAAAATCATGAATCTCGGTCCCGAACCCCTTTGAAACCGAAAAAACCCAGATACCCGACATGCAATGGGTTAACCAAATTAAAATCCTCGGAATAACGTACTGTCAAAGACACACGACACCGAAACACATCTGGAGTGGAATTGTACACAATATAGACAAGAAACTACATTCATACACATACATCAAAGCCAATATATTCGATAAAACCAAAGGGTAGTGAACACCTACATTATTCCAAAAATCTTATACTACATCAAAATCTTCAAACCTCCGTTCACCACAATAAAGAAATTAGAAAGACGCATAGACACATTTATACTACAAGACGCAAAACCCATTCCACACGAAATACTCACACTTCCCATAGAATCAGGCGGCACAGGACTAAAATGTATTAAAAGAACCTTAGACACAACTAGGATCAGATATATTGACAAAATAATACAAGAATCGACAGGAAATAAATTCGGGTCAACTACTTAGGGACACGACTAACACAATTTAAAAAGATCGACCACACACTCCCCCATTTCGGAGGTAAGACACTCCCTCCTTTTTACAAAGAATGCGTAGGACTAGTAAAACAAATACCCAGACACAATAAATAAACAATTAGACAGTAAACAGATATACAGAACAATAAACACACCAAACAGACGCAGAGAACAAGACCTAATGCACGCATCAGGACTAACATTAGATAACATGAGAGTGGCCTCAGAAAACTTACATAAACATGATACTTCTAGATACAGTAAGCATATAACATACAGACTGATGTTTGTGATGAGAATATTGGCTATTAAGCTTAACTGCTGGTCAAAATTATTTCGCGATGGTGGTGAACGAATCGGCGATCTCAAGAAGTGGGTGAGAGAGGTATCTAGAAATGACTTTGGGTTTGAAACGAATACCAGTTCGTGGATAGCTCACACGGTAGAGCCACGCTCTCACCTGCCAGGCGGAGTTGTCGTACCAATAAGGTCGCAGGTTCAAACCCCACCACCGCCGCGGAAAAAAAAATTTATTCTCTATTGTCTTCTGGCACTTTTCTACTCACTTCATATCAGACTGATGTTCAACGCCTTACCAACAAACAACACGCCCAGATGCGCCTTATGCCGAGCGCTTTGTCCAACACAAAATGTACACATTTTCACAAACTGCATTAAAACAAAAACACTGATTAGAGCCACAATAAACACAATACAAAAAACAATACGACAACCCATACATACAGAAAATAGCATTTAGACATAATATCATCCCCAAAACTGACAATGCAACACATGAAATAAACATACACATCCTAGCAGCAGCAAGACAAGCGATTTGGACTGCATGGATGGGTCAAGTACACAGACAAAACACCACTAATACCGACATGTCATTAATATTTCTTAACATAATACAAAAGAAATACAAAAACGATTTAGATAAAGATAGAGAAACAAGATGGAACAAATATACCGACCTAATAGCACAATTCAGATAGATGACCTTCCACCGAGACATTTCAACTCTCTGCACCACACCCACAACCTGACCCTACCCCTCCCCTCCGCCCCCCATAGCTAGCTTTACAAACTTTATTTATACATATATTATTTACACCTCTATTATCGATCATTTACCTGACTGATCACTTACTATTATATATTCCTACCCCTAGTATTTAGTTATTCCTCCTTCCCTTACTTTTGCTGTAGTATTATCCTTTTCTATATTAACTTCCCCTTTCGCCCCCTCTACCACACTGATATAGCCATAACTTTTTCACCAACTTCACTGCCAAACAACCTAGTTACAAACAACGAGGTGCGTCCATGTCTATTCTTACCCCACCCCCCCCCCCCCCCCCCCCCTTTCTCTCTCAGCATTGATAATGATACACAACCCGATGATCGATCATCCTTCTCCTAACTCTTCGGCCTCCGGAATAATATAATCAGAACCATTCTGTATATAACTAATTCTAACCTTTTCCTTTGTTTCTACCCCCCCCCCCCCCTCCCCCACACAGTACATCCAATCCTACCCCACATTTAGATAGATAATACAGACACCCCCTTCCCATCAACCTGATACAAACGGAGACGGAAAAGAATACCAACATAAACGACAGAAATCTCGCCAAGGAAAAATGCAGAGTACCACCTTTTTTGTATTTTTATTTATCTGATTGCAAAACTATAGCTAGAGTAGAGAACAACAGACCCTATTTCGGCTCTAAAAGATCATGTGGCAGATAAAACCATCTAATAATTAATGATACTAATACTAACATACAAAACAACATCCCCCCCCCCCCCACCTAAAAATTCCCACTTATACTAAACTCAACAAAATAACAATAACAAACCTCCAAGGAAAGGAAGTGACACAAGTGTTTAGTAAGATATAATCCCCCTTTTTTTTTATTTTTTTTTTTTTCTTTCCGATGCGGCCCCGGCGAACTCGGCGCAACGGCCCACGCAGGGGCGGCGCGGGGCAATGTGTGTGCCGCGCAGCATGCCGGAGGGGTCTAGTCCCGCCCAACCCGCCTGAAGCGCGGCTGAAACAATTGCGCTGCGGCGTCTAGACTGCCGTGGACCACATGTATGCAGATGAGATCAGTCGGGGCCGACTCGGAAAGAAGAATATTTACAATATTTATAATATTAAAACGTACACCTTGTACACCCACAGTCACAACTGCCCCCCCCCCCCCCCCCCCCCCCCCCCCCCACGATTCTAACCTTATCGAAAAATTAACTATATTCATAGAATAATAAAATAACCAATGCTGCATAGGGAAAGACCACGTGCACAGTAGTTGAAGCAGCGAATGACGCTCGGCTAGAGAGCGGGAAAGTGGGTGGCCACCCTTGGACTCCTAAGGAGCAAGGGAATAGGTTACTAACAAATTAATCAAAAGTTTTCCTTTTAAAAGCATAACCACCTTCATCACCAGTTCCAATCCACTCCCATAATTTAGCAATAGCCCAAGAACATCAACCGACCACAACAATTAATAAACCCACAAGACGTTTGACCCGTGTATTCACCATTCCAACAACAAAGCAATTCAGAAACCCTCCCCCCCCCCCCCCCCCCCCCCCATCCAACCTAAAACCTAAACCTAAACTCATTTCCACAATAACTCCATATTACAGAAGTTCGAATATTCTGATCAGCTGATAGGCTGCAGCCTTTTAACTCCCACCAATCAAAACCCTCAGAATCCAACACCCCCCACCCCCTACTAAACCTCTGTCAGTCCCAGACAATTTATCTAAACAACATTACAAACAGCCCTGAATCATCAATAAACCGATTGGTACAGGATCTCTGTCATCCACCAATCACAACACATTTTATCTACTATCCACATCCAACCATGAACAGCTATTTAATTGTTAATTTAAATCATCTAAAAAAAAAAAAAATAAAAAAAAAATAAAAAAAAATAACAAAATTTATTACAACCCACCAACCCAATATAACCTCTAACTGACCAACTGCCCAATTAACCCCCCACCCTCCATGAACGCGTTAGGCAACATTAATATTTCAACCATTATTTCATTTATAAAAAAAAAAAAAAAAAAAATAAAAATAAATTTTAAAAAAAAAATCAATGTTTGAGGTTTATTGAATAAAGCAAAACAACATCAAAATATGAAAAATGCATGATATAATAATATCGACGCGGACTCAGGGAAAGCACTTACGTCACAACAATATCATAGATGGGCATGTTTAGGAAAATTGGGAATTCCCGCGAGGGTGTTCGACATGCTAAAATGAAATGGCAATAAATCACAAAATGCAACATATAAAAATAAATGAACTGTTACAGGTGAAAATGTGGTATCATAATAATATTCTTACAAATTTGTGGTACAACAGCAATTTGGTTATTGTGTAACACATGAATAAACAGTGTGCGAGTTGCTTGTTTGTAAATAAAAATGAAGATATTGGAATTACATCAATATTGTACAGAGAAATAAAATATACATTTTGAAGGCATGGATATCCCCGATCTAAGGAGAGTAAATTTGTCTTTTAAAGTTAACTGGAACAGGAGAAATAAATATATCAATAAAAAAATGTATCAACCGACACCGAGTACAAGGAAGACAATAATAATAATACTACTCTGCTTCGTTATCAGAGATAACAACAAGATATGAAGTGAGTAGAAAAGTGCCAGAAGACAATAGAGAATATTTTTTTTTTTTTTCCGCGGCGGTGGTGGGGTTTGAACCTGCGACCTTATTGGTACGACAACTCCGCCTGGCAGGTGAGAGCGTGGCTCTACGTGTGAGCTATCCACGAACACATTAAAATATTCGTTTCAAACCCAAAGTCATTTCTAGATCCCTCTCTCACCCACTTCTTGAGATCGCCGATTCGTTCGCCACCATCGCGAAGTAATTTTGACCAGCAGTTAAACTTAATAGCCAATATTCTCATCACAAACATATAACATAGAAACGATTGAGACATTGAGTATGCTCCGGTGTATGGGGTGAATTTTTAATTCAGAAAAGTGAGTGGAGCAGGCACTTATGTTGGTAACAACAAGATATGAAGTGAGTAGAAAAGTGCCAGAAGACAATAGAGAATAAAATTTTTTTTTTTTTCGCGGCGGTGGTGGGGTTTGAACCTGCGACCTTATTGGTACGACAACTCCGCCTGGCAGGTGAGAGCGTGGCTCTACCGTGTGAGCTATCCACGAACACATTAAAATATTCGTTTCAAACCCAAAGTGGGTGAGAGAGGGATCTAGAAATGACTTTGGGTTTGAAACGAATATTTTAATGTGTTCGTGGATAGCTCACACGGTAGAGCCACGCTCTCACCTGCCAGGCGGAGTTGTCGTACCAATAAGGTCGCAGGTTCAAACCCCACCACCGCCGCGAAAAAAAAAAATTTTTATTCTCTATTGTCTTCTGGCACTTTTCTACTCACTTCATATCTTGTTGTTACCAACATAAGTGCCTGCTCCACCCGTTATCAGAGATACCTGTCGGAATACACACATACGCTCACACACACTAACCCCATGCATCACTGCTTGCCGCGTTTAGACACACATATACACACACGCACACAAACACGAATGCTAGCCTATAGTAGTAAGGCGTAGTAGTAATAGTAATAAAATGGCATTCTATTACATTTGGAATTCTGTTTCAAATTTAACCCCCCCCCCCCCAAAAAAAAAAAAAGCAATACAAAAAACAAAAACAAAACAAAAACGAACAAACAAATAAACAAAACAAATATAATTTATTATCGAAGCTACCTTTGATTATAATATTCAAACCTATTATCAAAGAATATTGATAACATTAAACTTTTTCTTAGTTATATCATTTACATTTAAATTTAATGTAGGGCGTAAATGTTTTATGTCATTTTTATTATTTGTATGCAACTGCATGTGGTATTGTATTCGTAATAAAAATGCGCCTAGAGCTGTTTATAGTAGGTGGAAAAAGGCAGGGTATAAATGAATTGTTTTATTTCTATTTATTACGCCTATCTGAAGATGACAACAAAATGTTATAAGTGACCCACTCCGCAACCTTCCACGCTATGTTTTCTCGTAGGTAATAACATGTATTCATATTTATTTGTTCTCTCTCTCTCTCCTCTCTCTCTCTCTCTCTCTCTCTCTCTCTCTCTCTCTCTCTCTCTTTGTTTTTGTTTTTTGTTTGTTTTTTGTTTTTTTTACGACGTCGCCATGTATTGTGACATTTGAGGGGCATTGTCAGGCTATGAGCCAACCATTAACTTTGACAAATTACCTTTTGTTTTATTTTGTATGTTATTTTTTTCTTCTATTTAATAACTATTATATTTTGTTTTGTTTGTTGTTTTGTCTTGTTTGTATTCTAACTTTTCGGATGCAATGGACACCTTTTTAAAAATTGTATTTTCATTCTTACTACATATTCAATGCAATATGTCACTCTACATTGGGTGTGGGGGAACTTTTACCGTGAATATTTATCGATTGATTATGGTACCCCACAACTTCCACACAGTCCCAGGTTTGAAACTTTTTGACAATAAAGGAGGTTAACTTAATTGACTTATTTCCAGGTCTGATACCCCAATTGTTTTAGTCTCATTGTTGTAATGGAAATGCTCTCAAACCAACACAAAATAGTGTCCCCTTACAACAATGACAATGTTATGCCCATGCATGCGTTCGGTATGAAAATGTGTGCATATAGTTCCCACCAAAAATGCTCATTTTAGCAGGTCTGATAAACAAACACAATTATGGGCTGATTAACATTGTCCTAATGGAAATATTATTTTGCGTTGATTTGAGAGTAAATTTTCATTACAGCAATGAACCCATGACAATTTGGGTTATCAGAACTGGAAATAAGTACCCCAACGGTCCCCCTCAAACAATTTATTATTATTATTATTATTATTATTATTATTTTATTATTATAAAATTATTATTATTATTATTAAATTTTTATTATTAAAATTATTATCATTATCATTTTATTATTATTTTTAATATTTATATTATATTATATCATCATAAATTTTATTATTTTATTATATTAAAATTAATTTATTATTAATATTATTATTATTTTAAATTTATTATAATTTTTATTAAATTACAATATTATTATTAATATTTATTATTTTATTAATATTATTATCATTATTATCATTATCAATATTATTATTATTATTATTATTATTATTATTATTATTATTATTATTTTTATTTTTTATTATTTATATTATCATTAAATTTTTAATTTTCATTATTATTATTTTTATTATTTTTTAATTATTATTATTATTATATTATAATTATTAAAAATTTTTTATTTTTTTATTAATAATTATATTATTATAACATATTATTTTATTCAATTTATATTATTATTAAATTTTTATTTAAACATATGATGTGATAATAAAAAAATAATAATATAATAAATAATAATGAATAATAATAATAAAAATAATAATAATAATAATAATAATAATAATAATAATAAATAATAATAATAATAATAATAATAATTTGTTGTTGTTTTGTTTTGTTGTTGTTTGTTTTGTTTGTCCCCGCATCCCGGGCAAAGGGAAAGAA